>NC_069502.1:672064134-672364134 GCF_027579735.1 Bombina bombina | reverse complement strand
AAGTTGATTAAAATTAAAAAAGTCCTATCTGAATAATGAAAGTTTAATTTATACTAGACTGTCCCTTTAATATCAAGAGAATGCATAGGCGCAAACGGAGCCCTCTGCAAATCCCTAAGAACCAAATTGAAACTCCAAGGAGGAGCAGAATGTCTAAATACAGGCCTGATTCTGGATAGAGCCTGAACAAAAGACTGCATATCAGGAAGCTCAGCGAGCTTCTTGTGTAACAATACAGATAGCGCCGAAATCTGTCCCTTTAAGGAACTGGCTGCAAGTCCCTTCTCCAAGCCATCTTGGAGGAAAGAAATTATCCTGGATACCCTGACCTTATGCCAGGAATATCCACGAGACTCACACCTAAGTAAGTAGGTCCTCTACTTATAAATCACACTCTCAGAAAACCCTCTCCTGGCTAAGACTAAGTGTTCAAACTCCATGCAGTCAGCCTCAGAGAATCTAGATTTGGATGCACAAAGGGGCCCTGTACCAGCAGATCCCTGCGACAGGGTAATCTCCATGGAGAAGAAGATGACATCCCCACCAGATCCGCAAACCACAACCTCCGCGGCCACGACAAAGCAATCAGAATAGTTGATGCTTGCTCCTGCTTGATGCGGGCCACTACTCGAGGTAGAAGTGGTAACGGAGGAAATATGTAGACTAAGTTGAATCCCCAAGGCACTGCTAAGGCATCTATCAGTTCAGCCTGGGGATCCCTGGACCGCGACCCGTATCTGGGTAGCTTGACTTTGAGTCTGGACGCCATGAGATCTATCTCCAGAGTTCCCCATCTGTTGCAAATCTCCGCAAACACCTCGGGGTGAAGAGACCATTCCCCCGGATGAAACAATTGTCTGCTGATAAAATCCACTTCCCAGTTGTACACCGGGGATGTGGATCGCTTACAGAGAGCAGACGTGGGTCTCTGCCTACTCCAGAATCCGAGATACTTCCCTTATGACTAGGGAACTTCTCGTTCCCCCTGATAGTTGATGTAAGCCACTGAGGTAATGTTGTCCGACTGGAATCCGATGAACTCAAGCCCTCAGAGCGTTGAAGATCACTCAAAGTTACAGGATGTTGATTGAAAGAAGCGGCGACTCCTGATTCCACCTGCCCTGTGCCTTCCTGGCACCCCAAACAGCTCCCCATCCTGAGAGGCACTCGTCCGTAGTCACAATCTCCCAGGATGGTCTCAGGAAGGATGTCCCCTGGGACAGCTGATCTGGACGGAGCCACCAAGAGAGGGATTCCCTTTGACCGTAAGTCCAGAGAGATCTGTTGGGATAGGTCCGAGTGGTTGCCGTTCCATTGCCGCAGCATGCACAACTGAAGAGGTCATAGATGAAACCTGGCAAATAGAATGACGTCTATGCTGGTTACCATAAGACAAATCACCTCCATACACCGTGCCACAGATGCCCTTCAGACCTCCTCAAGGCTAAGACAGCTGGAGGCAATTTTGCAACGTCTCTGGTCTATCAGGAATATCTTCATGGATATGGAGTCTGTTATCGTGCCCAGGAACTCCACTCTGGTACTGGGAACCAGAGAACTCTTTCCTGATTTTATCCTCCAACCATGAGATCGAAGAAGAAGAGCTCTCGAATGGTCCTCTGCCAGCCGGCAGGACCGAGCCTGGACCAGGATGTCGTCCAGATAAGGTGCTACTGCAATACCTCAGGATCTCGCAACCGCAAGCAAAAGTCCCATAACCTTCGTAAAGACTCTTGGAGCAGTAGCCAGACCGAAGGGCAGAGATACAAACTGGTGGTCCAAAAAAGCGAATCTTAGGAACCTGGAGTGATCCTTGTGTATTGTCACATGAAGGTAACATGAGGGTAAGCTTCCTTCAAGTCTATCGTAGTCATGAACTGACCCTCTTGAACTAAGGGCAGAATAGACCTTAGTCTCCATCTTGAACGATGGGACCGACAAAAACTTGTTTAAGCACTTTAGGTCTAGAATCGGGCGAAACGTGCCCTCCTTCTTTGGGACAACGAAAAGGTTTTAAATAGTTAAATACCCTAGACATCTTTCTGCTAGAGGTACCGGTACAATTACTCCTAGGGAGGAGAGATCCCTCACGCACTCTAGAGGAAGGCATCTCGTTTCTCTGGTCTTAAAGATAGATTTGACAAGAGGAATCTGCCCCTGGGAGGGTGAGTTTTGAAACCTATTCTGTAACTCTCGGCAATAACTTCCAGAACCCAAGGATCCTGTACGTCTCTCGTCCAAGCCTCCGCGAAGAGAGAGTCTGCCCCCTACGAGATCCAGAGACAGATCGGGGGCTGCCCCTTCATGCCGATTTTGTCTCGGTGGGCTTCTTGCTCTGCTTGGCTTTATTTCAAGCCTGAGCTAGTTTCCAAGATCCCTTGAACTGCTCGGGCTTCGCGGCAGGCTGCTGTTGTTGGGACTATTCCGAAAGAAAGGGATGAAAATTAGGACCCTTAGGTTTATTCTTCTTATCCTGCGGTAGAAAGGCACTCTTGCCCCTGTGACCGTGGATATGATAGAGTCCAGACCTGGACCGAAAAGAACCTTTCCCTTAAATGGAAGGGAAAGTAATATAGATTTGGATGTCATGTCAGCAGACCACGATTTCAACCACAGGGCCCTCCGGACCAGAACAGAAGAGCCTGATGTCTCGGCATTCAAGCGAATAATCTGCATATTTGCATCACAGATAAACAAATTAGCTACCCTTAATTCTTTCCTGTATCTCATCGAGGGGAGTCTCCACCTCGATCATCTCAGACAGAGAGTCACACCAATAGGTAGCGGATCCCGCCACCACAGCAACCACCGCTGCCGGCTGAAATACGAACCTCGTGTGCTGAAACATCTTTCTTAACAGGGTCTCTAATTTCTTATCCATGGGTTCCAAAAATGACGAGCTATCCTCGAGTGGGATAGTGGTGCACTTAGCGAGCGTGGAGATAGCTCCATCCACCTTAGGGACAGATCCCCACAGTAGTAGCTGAGAATCAGGAACCGGCAACAATTTCTTAAATCGAAGAAGAAGGGGAGAAAGATGAACCAAGTCTCTCCCATTCGTTCTTTATAATATTCGCCATCTTTACGGGAACCGGGAAAGTCTGGGGCACCACCCTGTCCTCGTAGACCTTATCAAGATTAGGAATAGAAGGTTCCTCTAGTAACTTTGGTTCCGGAACCTCTAGAGTAGCTAACACCTCCTTTAATAAAAGGCATAAGTGTTCCATCCTAAACCTAAAGTCTGGTTCCTCCGCAGCCAGAGGTTTAGAGGCTGCAGATTCCGACCCAGAGAAAGGGTCCTCCGAAGTATTGGAATCCT
The DNA here is from genome assembly GCF_027579735.1 of Bombina bombina. Lineage (NCBI taxonomy): Eukaryota > Metazoa > Chordata > Amphibia > Anura > Bombinatoridae > Bombina > Bombina bombina. The sequence continues at coordinate 672,360,815 of NC_069502.1, read as the reverse complement.
CTGCATCAGATACATCCAACAGAGTAGATGACCTCTTGGAAGGATAGCAATGTTTAACCGTTCTGTTGCGCTTAGCAGTGCGAGGTAAAGCATTGAAGGCCGCAGACACTGCAGTTTGCAACTGATAAGCAAAATCTGGCGGCCACAGGGCCCCTCCCTCAGGAGAATTAGTAGTGCACAGGGGAGCTGCATGTGTAAACGGAGATGATTGTAGGGAACACACCTCACGGGACGGAGACCCCTCAGAGGTGGACGGCTCAGTGGTACTAAACATCTAGTTCCTTTTAGATATTACTATTTTATCAAGGCATGTGGAACATAGTTGAGAAGGCAGATATACCGTAGCCTCCTCACAATAAACACAGGCATTAGATTTAGGCAAAGAGGGAGTACCCTCTAACGCATCAGAGTCCTTCATAGCTTTCAACTTTAATATGGACTATAGAAAAAATAAATGTCACCATTATACCCCAATGGCCGGGGCACTCACCACCTCCTATGACACAGGCCCACAGAGAAACCGCTTTAGTCTCCTGCAACCGACGGTCAGGAAAAAGAAGAGAATGAGGCCACACTCGGTCACATGGAGTGCCATGCACGACCCAAGGAAGAACCTGACTGTTCACACATTGCCAGAGCCACATCTCACACATGTTGCAGCAAATACAATAAAGAAAACATGTATAAATCCCTCCCCTGTTCAATAATCACCTTCCGGAGATATTAACCCTTGATTCTATACAGATAAAAGGAGTCACCCTGTGACCCTGTCTTCTTGCGTTATCATTACAGGTATAAAAAAAAAATGAACCTATCTTACCAGAATCTACGCCGTGGAACAGGAACGCGGCCTCTCAAGCTTGACAGTGTTGTAGCATCGCTCCTGGCATGTACTTGAGTGATAGAAAGCAGGCAGTGAAACTCGTCAACACTGATTGCTTAAGGAGCTGTTAATACGTCTGGATGGGTTCGCAGAAAGACTCTCCCTGCATCTCCAGACCCTAACATTCGTCAATGCTGTCACTGAGAGGCTGACAAGACTACTTAAAACTCCAGTCCCATTCCAAAGAGTACTACCCTCCATAAGAGACTACTCCGAATCTTCTGACACTTCTCTGCCATCCTCCTGTGACGAAAGGCAAAGAATGACTGGGGGATGAGGGGAGTGGGGGAGGTATTTAAGACTTTGGCTGGGGTGTCTTTGCCTCCTCCTGGTGGCCAGGTTCTGTATTTCCCACAAGTAATGAATAAAGCCGTGGACTCTCTTCATATTAAGATGGAAAAAGGAATTAACTATCTTTTTAAACAATAAAAAAAAATTCAACTAGACTGTCCCTTTAAACTCCCACAAAGGGGCTATATACATAGCCAAAGTTCTAATCGTACCACAAGACAAGCAGCTCATGAGCACAACACAGCAAAAGAACTCTCCTAAATGTGTCACAGGCCCCATTGCTGCCCGTGTCCTGGCTCAGGAACTGCAATGCTCTGTGGCACCCTATGCAAGGTTAAACTCGTGGTTAAAAAGAACACAAGTGGAAAATTAGCACATAAACAAAAGGGATTTGGGCAGCTACACGTGTATATCAACTAATTACATAATTTAATTTTGGAATTGGTGTCCCTTTAATTGGTCAAAAAATATACATCCTTTGTTATACAGTACGTGCAAAGAAAGAGTTAGGTCAAATTAATCTACCTATACCTGGCAGTGCATAAGCGTAGGCAGTAGCCACATGGGACTTCATTACAATAACCTAGATTTTTACAGCGTTCTTGTGCATATCCCATTTGTCTTTCTAACTGAAGGGGAGAAAAAAATAAGGAGCCAGAAGTACAATTTTAGGAGCCGTTTTCAGGCTCCTGGGATTTGTCAAGTCCTGACCAAACGATTCTATTAAAGGGACAGTCAACACCAGAATTTTTGTTGTTTAAAAAGTAAATCCCTTTATTACCCATTCCTTAGTTTTGCATAACCAACACAGTTATAATACACGTTTTACCTCTGTCATTACCTTGTATCTAAGCTTCTGCTGACTGCCCCCTTATTTCAGTTTGTATGATAGACTTGCATTTTAGCCAATCAGTGCTCACTCCTAGGTCATTTCATGTGCATGAGCTCAATGTTCTCTATATGAAACACATGAACTAATGCCCTCTAGTGGTCAAAATGCATTCAGATTAGAGGCAGTCTTCAAGGTCTAAGAAATTAGCACATGAACCTCCTAAATTTAGCTTTCAACCAAGAATGCCAAGAGAACAAAGCAAAATGGGAAGTTTAAAATTGCATGCCCTATTTAAATCATACTTTTTTTTGGACTTGACTGTCGCAAACCCATAGAAACACTATGGTTAAAACACCTTGCTTGACAGTTTCCTACATTTTGGTTTTATTTATTTTTTAAATGTAGTGCAACTTGCTCAAGACACAACAAAAAAAAAACTGCTGTTACATTTCTCTTAGAAAAAAAACATCATGATCCCAGCTACATAGGAACAAAGAGGCATTAAACAGCTGGGAAAACCTACAATACCATGGTCACTACTCACTATGGTATTGTTTTTTTCTCCTGTGCCTGCAGCTTTCTTCAGAGCCACTGAATGCTGCTATGCTGAAGCTTCGGTATTCCTCCAGAGCCAGAACTTTTTTTCACTTTCTGCGACGAGATTTTTTTTTATTTAAAAATGACCTGCAGAACATGTTTCACTAAGTTTTCATTTTAAATGAGGCAGTTACACTAAATCACTAGTTTAAATGCAATTTTTAAAGTTGTATAATATAGTGCAGTAGTTGAAAAATTGCATTGCAAATTAGCTGCAGACAAAAAAGAAATTGTAAAGTGCCTCTTGAATAAATTTGTTTCCTTTTCGCTTGGTCTAACATAGAAATGTAGTAATAAAAAAAGGGTGCATTGCTCATACGAATGTGAAGCAGCGCTGCAGAGTTAAAGCACTAACGGTTCCTACATGTGCCCTGTTCTTTCTGCAGACATGATGCATTTTCTGCGATGATATCTCGGATCACTGCATGTTCTGCCATGGGGTGGAATCGGTATTGTTGCAGCCTGTTACAGAAGCTGAGCACACTGACAGATCAGTTACAGTACCAGATTTTTGATAGCTATAGTGTGCACTCTAGGTTAGATTGCATAATGCAGAATGGAATCTTTACATTTTTGTATTGCTCTAATATTTATGTAGTCTTTTTATTTATTTATATATATATATATATATATATATATATATAATGCAGCTTTCAAACTGTGAAAACGTTTCACTTTGTATTGTATGAGAGCTAACCTGAAGCATATGATACATATCATCACTTCTGTCACAGGGTACAAGAATATGTGAGCTCCAAGATGGCGGCTCCCAGCATGAAGAGCTTTGAAAACCCAAATCTGTAATGGGTTAAAATAAGAGAATAGCTCTAAAGAGAGCTGCATTCACAAGATGAAAAACAATAGCATGGTAAATAGTAACCATTCTAGTGAAGTTGTGTCAAGAGTCTTAAAGAAACACTCAAGTCAAAATTAAAAACTTTCATTATTAAGATAGAGCATATAATTGTAAACAACTTTCCAATGTACTTCCATTAACAAAATGTGCACAGTCTTTTTATATTTCCACTTTTTGAGTCACCAGCTCCTATTAAGCAAGTGCAAGAAGTCACCGAATACACCTATATGCATTTGTGATTGGCTGACGGCTGTCACATGATACAGGGGGAGTGGAAATAGACATAACATTGAATTTTGTCCCAAAAATAAAAATCTACTACTCATTTAAAGTTCAGACTAAGTGCTATTGTATTTTTATAATGCATTTATCGACTATGCAAATCTACTGTATTTACTTGTCCTTTAATTGTTTGCTCTGTCTGAATTACAAAAGAAAATTTTGGGGTTCCATATCCCTTTAATTGATAGCATCAGTTGTTTCCAAGCAACCACCATTGTCTAAGACTTTAAGTGTTAAAGTAATTACCTGGGCTTCAATTTATTGTCTATGGTGGATAGAAGGGATTGGGGTGTTCTTGTCCTCACACATTACTAGATGGGATTTTATTCTTGTTATAAGCATGTGTGTAATATTGTTTTGCATGTAAAATGTTCCTCAGCAAAGCATTTGTTTACGGCTGCAAGTTCTCACAAGAACTTGGTCACCAGACCGCTGCTTCCCTAAGCTCTTTGCCACCTCTAAGGTGGCAAAATTCAATCTCCTCGGTCGAGTCCGACTGAGGAGATTGACAGCTCCTGCCCACGCGTGATTGGCTGTGCGCGGGCAGGGGGCGGGATTGCACGCGAGCGCAAAATTGCGCTCGTATGCAATGTTGATTACCTGCGGGTAATTTCGCCCCGCCACAGGCGAGCTGAGGCGTACAGGGGCGCGTATACGTTTAAAATGTCAGTAAAAGAAGAGGCATATCTGTGCACAGGGAAGTAAGGTTCTTATGCAGACTTCTTGGGTCTAACTGACCCTATGACACAAATGAAGCCTTAGAATGGAAATTTCTCATGGAATCCTGATTCCATGAGGACAAATCAGATAGTATCACTAACACAATATTGTATGTGCCATAGTGTAAGAAGACACATATGCAGATATTCCCATACAGTACACTAGTACCTAAATTATTACACCAAAGTGATATTTACCAGCCCTATTAACCTATGTAATTGTAGTAAATAAAATGTTACTGTATTCACATGAGCTTATCCGGCACTTGCATAGGCACAATTTGCTTTTTTTAAAGAAAGACTGGTCAGTAGTACAGTCTACTTTACACTTCACCCAAAGCACTGATGTCAGGCTCGCTACGCAGCTAGAGATATAGTGCTGAATAAAGCTACACAACCTATATTTGTCTTCTTTTATTATAGAAACTTTGTTTCTTTCTGGATTTCAAGCTCTGGTTTATTACTAGAATTGTCATTTTAGATAAATGTTGCTATATCAGGTTGTTTATTTTTTTTTATAATCATTTTGTACAGACTCCTCTAATCAAATTGTTAATTTGTGTCTGGGTTTTGTGTGTGTGTAACCATCAATATATCCTTGTAAGCAAAGATCTCACATGCATCTGACAAACTTCTAAATGTCTAGTCAAAATTAAACTTTCAGGATTCAGATAGGGCATGCAATTTTAAACATTCCAATTCACTTTTAACATCAAATTTACTTTGTTCTCTTGATATTTTTAGTTGAAAGCTAAACCTAAGTAGGCTCATATGCTAATTTCTAAGCCATTGTAGGCCGCCTATTATCTCAGGGCATTTGACAGCTAGAGGGAGTTAATTCATGTGTGCCATACAGATAGCATTGTGCTCACGCTCGTGGAGTTACTTATGAGAGGGCACTGATTGGCTAAAATGAAACAGTCAAAAGAACTGAAATAAGGGGGCAGTCTGCAAAAGCTTATATACAAGGTAATCACAGAGGTAAAAAATGTATTAATATAACTGTGCTGGTTATGCAAAACTGGGGTATGGGTAATAAAGGGATTATCTATCTTTTCAAACAATAAAAAATCTGGAGTAGACTGTCCCTTTAAGATAATGGTTATTGGAATTCCCCATCAACACTACCCTTACAATACATCCAAGAACTCTGCTGCATTATTGTTTGATCATGGCTTAATTCACCTGCTGGATTTTCAACTAAAAAAAAGATACCATTGGGGTGGTTCACATAGCTTTATTGACAGTATATATTTGTTGCTCTCTTCTATTACAACACTCAAACTAATATTTCTCTCATGTTCCCAGTGACAGCACAAGCAGAAGATGATTATGCCAATTAATTAATAGTAAGTGAATCAAGTGATCCACTTGGGGATAGCCAGAAACTTCAAACAAACTGTTCAACAGAAGACATATTTTCCTCTCACTCTGGCTTTTGAAGTTTCTGCATAAAGATGGATGCTTCCCTTGGAGCCCTCTCAGCAAAGGGCTTACTATGCCTCCTACTGTATATGTCAGTGCTTTAAGGGCTTTTTCTGGCAGAGTCTGAACACAAACTCTCCCCTTCTCTACAGGCTGCACCACTCACACACAACATTCTTCTATACTTTAGAAACAAGTCTGCAAGACTACACACACAGTGTTTTTTACTGCAACAATGTTACCTGGCCATTCATGATCACCAAGAGTGCTTGGAGAGTACAGGAGAGCTGGTTAGTATCTTTTAGGGCATTAATACAAATATGATTCTTTAATTCACTAGTGGACTTTATTTTTAATGTGCGTTTAACTACTTCAGAACAAGTAAGTGTTGCACTTCTGGAAAAACAAAACCATTCTGCTCCAGATGAGGAAACAGCCCATGATTGGAGCATACACATGTATGCCTGCACCTGACGAGTTTGCCAGCTGTATCCTTATATGGAGTAGCCCAGAAGTACAATGTTAAACGGACAGTCAACACCAGAATTTTTCTATCTATATGACACACATGAACTAACGCCCTCTAGAGGTGAAAAACTGTCAAAATGCATTCACATAAGAGGCGACCTTCAAGGTCTAAGAAATTAGCATATGAGCCTACATAGGTTTAGCTTTCAACTAAGAATACCAAAAGAAAAATTGGTGATAAAAGTTAATTGGATAGTTTAAAATTACATGCCCTATTTGAATCATGAAAGTTTATTTTGGACTTGACTGTCCCTTTAAATATGTATTTAACCCGATTGAAGAGACAAAACACTTGGGGGCAAAAGGAATTTGTTTAACCCCTTAACGACCGAGGACGTGCAGGGTACGTCCTCATAAAAAAGGCAGTTAATGCCTGAGAACGTACCCTGCACGTCCTCGGTGTGCAAAGCAGCTGGAAGCGATCCTGCTCGCTTCCAGCTGCTTTCCGGTTATTGCAGTGATGCCTCGATATGGAGGCATCCTGCAATAACCTTTCACGGCCATCCGATGCAGAGAGAGCCACTCTGTGGCCCTCTCTGCACCGGACATCGATGGCCGGTATCGTTGGTGGGTGGGAGCCGGTGTGGGAGGTGGGGGGCGGGATCGTGGGCGGGTAAGCCCGGGGGCGCGCGCGGGCGCGCGCACGTGCACGACGGGGCGGGCGTGAACCGCTACACTACGGAAAAAATGTGTCCCAAAACAATAAAAGTGGGACAACATTTAAATAAACAAACAAGCCCTTAGGTGTGATTTAGGTGGTGGGGGTTGGTTCGGGGGGGGGGGGGGCGATTGAGCTACACTACAGAAATTTTTTTCAACAAAAATAAACATTTGATTGTTCAAAATGGGTACTGGCAGACAGCTGCCAGTACCCAAGATGGCCCCCAATAAGGCTGAGAGGGAGGCTTAGAGAGCTGTTTTGGGGGGATCAGGGAGGTTGGGGGTTAAGGGGGGGGATCCTAAACACAGCATATGTAAATATGCTCTTTTTTTTTTCCTTTAAAAAAAAAAAAACTTTTATTTTAGTACTGGCAGACTTTCTGCCAGTACTTAAGATGGCGGGGACAATTGTGGGGTGGGGGAGAGAAGGGAGCTGTTTGGGAGGGATCAGGGGGTGGGATGTGTCAGGTGGGAGGCTGATCTCTACACTAAAGCTAAAATTAACCCTGCAAGCTCCCTACAAACTAATTAATTAACCCCTTCACTGCTAGCCATAATACACGTGTGATGCGCAGCAGCATTTAGCGACTTTCTAATTACCATAAAGCAACTCCAAAGTCATATATGTCTGCTATTTCTGAACAAAGGGCATCCCAGAGAAGCATTTACAACCATTTGTGCCATAATTGCACAAGCTGTTTGTAAATAATTTCAGTGAGAAACCTAAAATTGTGAAAAAATGTAAGTTTTTTTTTACTTTGATCGCATTTGGCGGTGAAATGGTGGCATGAAATATACCAAAATGGGCCTAGATCAATACTTGGGGTTGTCTACTACACTACACTAAAGCTAAAATTAACCCTAGAAGCTCCCTACATGCTCCCTAATTAACCCCTTCAATGCTGGGCATAATACACGTATTGTGCGCAGTGGCATTTAGCAGCCTTCTAATTACCAAAAAGAAAAGCCAAAGCCATATATGTCTGCTATTTCTGAACAAAGGGGATCCCAGAGAAGCATTTACAACCATTTATTCTATAATTGCATAAGTTGTTTGTAAATAATTTCAGTGAGAAACGTAAAGTTTGTGAAAAAATTTGTGAAAAAGTGAACAATTTTTTTTATTTGATCGCATTTGGCGGTGAAATAGTGGCATGAAATATACCAAAATGGGTCTAGATCAATACTTTGGGTTGTCTTCTAAAAAAAAATATATACATGTCAATAGATATTCAGGGATTCCTGAAAGATATTAGTGTCCCAATGTAACTAGCGCTAATTTTGAAAAAAAGTGGTTTGGAAATAGCAAAGTGCTACTTGTATTTATGGCCCTATAACTTGCAAAAAAAGCAAAGAAGATGTAAACATTGGGTATTTCTAAACTCAGGACAAAATTTAGAAACTATTTAGCATGGGTGTTTATTGGTGGTTGTAGATGTGTAACAGATTTTGGGGGTCAAAGTTAGAAAAAAGTGTGTTTTTTTCCATTTTTCCTTCATATTTTATAATGTTTTTTATAGTCAATTATAAGATATGATGAAAATAATGGTATCTTTTGAAAGTCCATTTAATGGCGAGAAAAACGGTATATAATATGTGTGGGTACAGTAAATGAGTAAGAGGAAAATTACAGCTAAACACAAACACCGCAAAAATGTAAAAATAGCCTTGGTCCCAAACGGACAGAAAATGGAAAAGTGCTGCGGTCATTAAGGGGTTAAAATAAGATGTGCGGGGGAAAAAAAGAATGTTATATTTCATATTTATTCTAGAATGCACCTTTAATAAATATTTGTCTAAAATTAAACAAGTATCCCATTTTAAACTGGTTTTATTTGTTGTATATACTATGACAAAGGAAAACTACAAATTTATGTGAAAAAGGTGCAGTTGCTATATTTAAAATAATGGGTGTGCTTCTGTGCAATGGTGTGTCATTCACTCTGAGCTTTCAGATCCAATACTGCAGGCTATGATTTTTGGCACTTATATATGGAAACAAATGCTCCATATGCAGAATACATTGCCTGGTGGACAATGCACTGAGGCCATATTTTAATATGTGCTAAAATAAATCACTTGATGGTGGGCTGCCTAATTGTTTGCTTTGTTAATTCTCTGAGCCACAATGCATTATACTTTATATATATATATATATATATATATATATATATATATATATATATATATATATATATATATATATATATATATATATATATATATATATATATATATATATATATATATATATATATTATTTTGTTTCTGGCTGGACAGAACTAGGAAGAGGAAGGACTGGTGCTTGTGAGTTACTTTCATACAGGAAACTAGGGGAGTGGTTGGTTCTGTCCACACCCCTTGGGGGAGGGATTTTCACTGGTAATTATTACCAGGCAGCATATACACACACAAAAATACATACTGATAATGAGCATTATGCACTAATGATACTGAGTATTTATATACTGCCAGAGAGCACACTGTGCTGTATAATGATGAGATTCTATACACTATACCAGGATGAGTAAACTGTTCTGTATAAATGTAAGTATATATACTGATGAATATGCTGTGCTGTATAATGACAGAATATCTATTCACACACACGGTAAGCATCATGGGAATCCTTACTCCACAAGATGAAAGGAGGATAGGAATAAACATAACTACAATAATAATAGATACACTTTAAGACTACACAAAAGACTGACAAGCTCCCACATTTACCCATATCAAAACTCAATATACATTTAGTAAAACCCCAGAAAAAAAAAACTAAAACATAAAATTTGCTGTTTTTTAGCAAATATTCTGGGCTAGATTTATCAAGCGTCGCAGAGAGGGACGTAACACTGTTAATATTAATATACTTTTTACATCTGTGATTACCTTGTATCTAAGCTTCTGCAGACTGCCCCTTTATCTCAGTTCTTTTGACAGACATATTAGCCAATCAGTGGTGGCTCAAAAATACCTCCACGGGAGTGAGCACTTTATCTATATGGCACACACGAACTAGCATTGTCTAACTTAAAAACTGTCAAAACGCACTAAGATAAGAGGCAGCCTCCAAGGGCTTATAAATTAGCATATAAGGCGACCTAGGTTTAGCTTTCAACAAACAATTCCAAGAGAACAGAGTAAATTTGACGATAAAAGTAAAATTGGAAAGTTGTTTAAACCTGCACCCCCTATTGGAATAATAAAGTTTAATTTTTTTACTTGACTGTCCCTTTAAGTAACATTTTTAAACAACAGAAAATGTTATAATATTGCAAAGTATTACACTGCCGCCATCTGTCTACTTCATAAAGCCACCCAGCTGGCAAAGTTTTCTATGGAAAACACTGCTATGCCTCTTGTCACTGGCTCTCCAACTAGGACCCAGTAGTGCAATGCTGTTCTGGAGCTGATGTTCTGCAGAGTTAAACACAGTTATGTGCAATAAAAAGATTCTGTAGCATTACAGCATTTCCTTTTTTGCGCTTGTAAAGGTTTGTCTGTAACAGTCATTACTGTGCAGTATTTTTTTGTTTACAATCTTTTATGGCCCTTAATCCAAAAACATGAATGCTACCATTTTAGCAACCCCCAAGGCGAGGCAGCTGAGACGTTGTGCAACAATTAGGGTCCCAAGTTCCTCTGTTTGCACAACAGGACATCCCAAGTGCTCATCAGTTGCTGCAATCAGTTTGAAGACATTCAGAATAAGACCTTCCGGCAAGGGCAAGTTCCAGGGTCAAAAACACTTTTAGAAGCATTTTATTAAGAAAAGTGCTGACCTCACTGAATCTAAAAACCACTGCAATCTATACCCCCCAATATAGCTGCAAATTTCTATGTTATTGCACAGCTCAGCAACAAAGTGAAAGAGGTATATTTTAAATATATATCCACTGACAAATAAAAACACACTTCAGCCAGGAAGTGTAGCTCTGTAAACATATGTGCAGCTATCACAAGACAAACATGAGGAACGGCCTTCAGTCATTATCAGCACAGAATAACAATACTGCAGCAATACAAGAGTTTATCTGAGTTTTTACACTTGCATTTGTTCAATTCACAGAGCATTACACATGCTGTTTAGCAAGAGGAGAGTATATAACACAGCCCATACTTCAGTGAGATAAGATCTACATTCTATGTCAGTGTGATATACCTGTGCACGTGCTGCTGAAAACCAGGTAATCAGAGCTTATACATAGAGATTTCACACATTTTTTAAACCTGAATCTATATTATCAATATTGGTCTAGGGGAAATTGGAATGTTTTCTGGTGAGCACAGCAATCTGTGTAACCTTTTATATACGATTATAGACATTTAGCAATATATCCATTCTGTTAAATTGCATTCACCGCCTTATAGGTATGAAAAAACAGTTAAGGAGGCTCACATTGCAAGGCCGCCAACTCAGAGACTCTGCGTGCCGAAGCCAATAGAAAGAGAACTTTCCAAGACAGTATCTTAAAGGGACAGTCTACACCAGAATTTTTATTGTTTTAAAAGATAGATAATCCCTTTATTACCCATTTCCCAGTTTTGCATAACCAACACAGTTATAATAATATACTTTTAACCTCTGATTATCTTGTATCTAAGTCTCTGCAAACTGCCCCTTTTTTCAGTTCTTTTGATAGACTTGCAGTCTAGCAAATCAGTGCCTGCTCCCAGATAACTTCTCGTGCACGAGCACAGTGTTATCTATATGAAATACGTGAACTAACACCCTCTAGTGGTGAAAAACTTAAAATGCAATCTGAAGGAGGTGGTCTTCAAGGTCTAAGAAATTAGCATATGAACCTCCGAGGTTAAGCTTTGCAAAATTGGTGATAAAAGTAAATTGGAAAATTGTTTAAAATTACATGCTCTATCTGAATCATGAAAGTTTATTTTGGCCTAGACTGTCCCTTTAAAGGGATATGAAACCCAAATTGTATATTTCATGATTCAGACAGAGCATGCAATTTTAAGCAAAGTAGGCTGGCTCCTAAGCTTACATTCCTGCTTTAAAAAAAAAAAAAAAAAAACATGTGAACAAAGAAAATTGATAATAGGAGTAAATTAGAAAGTTGCATGCTCTATCTGAATTAATGAAAGAAAGAAAGAAAGAAACTTGGGCTTCATATCCCTTTAATTATTGCAAGATTTACAATTAAATGCTATTGATTATGTGTTTAACTGCTGCATAAGGATTAAACACATATTTAAAGGAACAATTAACAGGTGTAGTAAAGCAATTTTGCAATACCTTTAATGTAAATTAAAATTGTGGATCTACTAATTCTTAAAACTGTAAATGCACACTACTGACTACTCAAGGCTATCCCTGCTACATATCTCACTTATTGTCTAACAAATGACTGCAAAACAATACAAGTTATACTCATAAAAGGACAACAAGCTGCAGACTCAAGCACAGATTAGCTCCTTCAAATAAGAGACATGCTGAGTAGAGTTTGAGTATTTAAAAACAATTGCAGCAAACACAATGCTAATCTGTTTAAAGAATGTTCAGACTTGGCGAATTTATTTGATAGCAACAACAAAAATGATACATTACAAGGTGTTTACTGTTCCCTTACAACTACAAGACATGGCTATTTACTGAAAAATACATTGATATGCAACTTTGACCTGCTCAAATTATTAATTAAAACTACCTCTTAAAATGTGCTGTCCCCCCAACCCTGCTGCCCCAGACATGGGCTTAGGCCAAAAAACACACATGGTTTGCAGTAATTCAGAGGATGATCACATAACTGGATGTAAAACTTAAACGGACAGTCAATTCCAAAAGAAAAAAAAACTCATGATTGAAATAGGGCATGCCATTTTAAACAACTTTCCAATTTACTTTTATCACCCATTTTGCTTTGTTCTCTCTTGGCATTCTTAGTTGAAAGCTAAACCTAGGAGGTTCATATGCTCATTGCTTACACCTTGAAGGCCGCCTCTAATCTGAAAGAATGTTGACAGTTTTTCCACCACTAGAGGGAGTTAGTTCATGTATTTCCTATAGATAACAATGAGCTCACGCACATGAAGTTACCAAGGAGTGAGCACTGATAGGCTAAAATGCAAGTCTGTCAAACAAACTGAAATAAGGGGGTAGTTTGCAGAGGCTTAGATACAAGATAAACGCAGAGGTAAAAAAGTGTATTATATAACTGTGTTGGTTTAGGTTATGCAAAACTGGGGAATGAGTAATAAAAAGGGATTATCTATCTTTTTAAACAACAAAATTCTGGTGTTGACTGACCCTTTAATTCTATTGTAAGAAATAATAGATTCTGTCACCTCGAAAAGCAACATAAATAACTTGAAACAGATTTCTGTCTTAGAATTCTAAAGCTCTTCAAGCCTCACATAACCTGTTATAGCTGAGAAAATGGAAACTGGGTAACCGAAAAAAAGGTTTTGGAACTTATTGTGCCAAACGGTTTCCATTTTTTTCAAACTGGATTAAACAAAGTATTGCAAAATGCATGTTCATCCAGTACATGATTTATTGCAGTGGTTATTAACCCCTCGGTCAGGGCACAAAACTGGGTCACTTCCTTTTAAGTGGGTCACCTAGGAGTAGAGACACAACATGTTTTTTTAGGCCCTAGGCAGCACTCAATAAATTGCTAATGGATTTTTGTTATTCAACCTCTGTAATGCCACAGAGTAAGATTTCAACGGAAAGTACAGTGACACTGAAAACATGCTAGTAAATGTATTTAGTGTGCGTTATGATAGCAGACAAGGGAATATTGTAGATGCTGTAAAAATAAACACTTACATACCAGCTATTTAAAGAGACAGCGATGATTAAACTTTCATGACTCAGAGCATGCAATTTTAAAACAACTTTCCAATTAACTTCTATTATTAAATTTGTTTTCTTGGTATCCTTTGTGGAAATGTGCATGTGCCTATAGTAGTCTATGGCAGGGGTGTTTGCAACTATGTATAACATTACTTTAAATAGTGTTGCAAACACTGCTGCCAGGTGGCTAAAGACATGTGCACGCTCCTGAGCTCACCTAAGAGTTCTATTTAACAAAGGATGCCAAGAGAACTATGCTAAATTGACAATAGAAGTAAATTGGAAAGTTGTTTAATATGTAATGCTCTATCCGATGAAAGCAACAACAACAAAAAACTTCTTTGATGATTCAGATTGAACATACAATTTTAAAACAACTTTGCAATTTACTTCTATTATCAAACCGTCTTTGTTTTCTTGTTATCCTTTGTTGAAAAGCAGGGAAATAAGTCCAGGAGTGTGCACGTGTCTACACCACTATATGGCAGCAGTTTTGCAACAATGTTATACATTTGCAAGAGCACTAGATTGCAGCAACATTTCCTTTCATGTAGTGCTTCATGCATGTGCACGCTATCTACCTGGGTATCAGAATAACATGGGAACGAAACTAATTTGATAATAGAAGTTAAATGGAAACGTGTTTATAATTGTATTGTCTATCTGAATAATGAAAACATTTGGGGGGTTTAAGTCCCTTTAAAGGGACAGTCAACACCAAAATTGTTATTATTTAAAAAGATAGACAAACGCCTTTACTACCCATTCCCCAGCTTTGCACAACCAACATTGTTATATTAATATACTTTATAGCATTAAAACCTCAAAATGTCTGCCTGTTTCTAAGCCACTACAGCCAGCCTCTTATCACATGCTTTATTTGCTTTTCAGAACAGGAGACTGTTCATGTGGGCCTTATAGATAACATTGTGCTCACACCCGTGGCTTGTGCACAACAGCAATAATTGGCTAAAATGCAAGTCAATAGATAATAGTCATGTGATCAGGGGGCTGTCAAAATAGGCCTAGATAGAAGGTAATCACAGAGGTAAAAGTGTAGGTTATGCAAAACTTGGGAATGGGTAATAAAGGGATTATCTATCTTTATAAACAATAACAATTTTGGACTTGAATGTTACTTATCGTAGAGCTTGCAGCCTTCTTTGGCAACAAAAGGGCCCCACTCACTTGAGATCTAACAATCTTTGGTGATCGCTTGGTAATAAGAAGTTGAAAAACCTTATAACATTTTACGTACAGAGACCAGGAGTAAAATCAGCTAACTTCAGTAAACTATTTTCCACAGGGCCATAGTGTTACAAGCACTGCCAGGTTAGAGAGGAAATGAGGATGAAGGAAAACAGTGTAATGAAGCTCAGCACGTCACTAGAACACAGGGTCACATGACGTACGTTTCCTCCCAAAGACCAACATAAACAGTTACACTTTGTTCTCAACACTATATAGGATAGTGGGAAAATACAGCTATTATTAGACTCACTACTGATGCAAACGCTATTAAGCAAAGAAAAAAAAGCTGTTAGAAGAAAGTGTATCCAAGGAAATGGGATGGCAGCAAAATGTTGCCATGGTGCTCAAATCAAACTAGCATCAAATAATCTTAACTGCCTTAAAGGGACACTGTGCAGAAAAAAAAAAAAGTTCAATCATTCATATGAAAGAACGTCATTTAAAAATTGATGGTAAAGTTTACAATTCGTATAATCAAATACGGAATAAAAACAATATTTTAGATAGACTTTAATTTAGCCATTCTAAATCAATAAACTCTATAACTTATGAATTGAAGTTCTAATACCCTGTGCTGCGGCTGCCTACTTCAAAAGTTTCGTTCTTTGAGCTAGCGGTGTGAATTGTTTTCCAATCGGCGCTCTAGCCATACAGCACTCAGAGTTTGCTTTTTTGTGGCTAAAGCGCCAATTGGAGAATAATTCACACCCCTAGCTCACAAAACAAAAATAACTTTTGAAGTGGGCAGCCAAAGCATTGGGTATTAGAATGTTATCACTATATTAAAAACTAAGTTATAGAGTATCATCATTAGAATGGATGAATTAAAGTCCATCTAAAATATTGTTTCCATTCAGGATCTAGTTATATGAATTGGAAACTTTACCACCACTTTAAATTCGATCTTTTCTAGCCAGAAAAAAATGATATTAGTTGTGCACTTCCAGAAGAATGTCATATAGTTTAAAAAGGTATGGCCTTTCAAACCCATTAAAGTGAAGGTCCATTTTGATGAATTAGTGCCCGGTTTTTAATAAACCTATTAAAAACAAGGGCACTTTAATTCATCAAAATTGACATTTCACCGTTTTCTTCAAAAACTTACCTTTTAATCCTGGCAGCCGCTCCAGCACTTCCTCCGCCCGTCCCAAGCCGTCTTCGCAGGTCCAAAATGACGAATCCGGCTTCCTCCAATCACAGTGTTGCATCAGGCCAAGATTCCCCCGGGGGTGAAGCTGTGATTGGAGGAAGCCTGATTCGTCATTTCTGACGTCTGCAGAGGCTTCCGAAGGCTGGGGGAATCACTGGAGCGGCATTCAGGATTAAAAGGTAAGGTTTTAAAGAAAACAGTGAAATGTCAATTTTGATGAATTAAAGTGCCCTTGTTTTTAATAGGTTTATTAAAAACCGGGCACTTATTCATTAAAAATGGACCTTCACTTTAAGTTGTATTTATGCCTTATAAATGAATTTACAATTTGTTAATGATCATTTACAAAATAGAAAATGTAAGCTTGCAATGCAAACAAAGGGACGGTAAAGGTCAAAATGTAAATATGTATGGGCACATTTCAATATCGAATAAAAACATTTTTGCATTATACTTCCATTAGCAAAAATGCTTCTTGTAAAAGTTATTAGTTTTTTAGCAGCATACACAGATATGCTGCGAGGGCCCATGCACCAACATTCAAACACCACACCTTATCAGTAGTGGTTTGTGACACAATATACACCCCTGCCACCTCTCTGAGCAGACAATGAATCCCTATGCTCTTGTAAGACATAACATTTGTATGCTGCTGAAACAATAACTTTTACTAGAATCATTTTTGCTAATGGAATTATATTGCAAAATATGATTCTATTTAAAATGTAAATGCACATTTCAGTTTTTACCTTTCTGTACCTTTAAATGCTGGTAAAAAAACAAAACAAGGGTTTTGAAATATATGATCTACTTTAGTGAAAGTGAATTTTTGAGCCATAACACTGAGAGGAAAAAAAGTGTTCATAATATATTTTCACCAGAAAGGAACCAGAAGAGTGTTTGGGCCATTTCAGCATACCCAGACACATATTTAAAAAAAAACTGTACATAAATAACACAGTGCACATCTTACTTGACAGGCTGAGAGCAAGATGAATTGTTACATCTAAAGAGATACACATAACAAGTGAGCACAGGCTGAATATAGAAACTGGCAGATACAAATACACCTGGGAGCTTGAGAAGGAAAATTATATCTAACCAGAGCAGCATGGGCCATGTTGAAAATGAAACTAATTTTCTCATTCACTTCTCTAAATATAATACTATAAAAAGAAACTTTATTGGTGACTTTACAAATTCAAATCCAAACTTCATAACACTAAACAATAAATAAATAAAATATGCAAACCAGCCTGCAATACAGCAGAAAAATTATGCAGCATATGTGTCAATGTGCCATGGTATAACAGACATAAAAGAAGAACCAACAAGAACTGACTCTAATTAAAAAATCCATTAGTGGTGTATTTCCCTATGTAAAGTGTGTGTCTCAACATACATGGCACTGATTGTATATCATGGCTATTACATTTATTTTCTCAGCAAATGGCTCCAGCATTTGCCTCCTACAGCACATGCCCAATAGACAGAGCAAGGCTGTTCAGATGAACTAACAAACTTCCTTCATTGAAATGAGTCGCAGATGAGAGTTCACAAGGGCCAGAAATCTTTCTCTGATGAATGAGCTATTCAAGATGTGTTCCACGACTCCTGCTCAGAGGGGAACTGAGTGCCAGGCACAGTGCTGCTGAGCTTTGTATTTATCTTGATATAGGGGTTTGGGATTCCCAATCTTTGTTTATTGTGGGCTCTTATGTACTAATTTTTTTTTTGTGCGTAAAACACGTATTTGATATTTTATAGAAGGATTTGAACACATTCCTTTTTATAACATTTACACACATCTAGTAACTGAACTGTTACAATAAACCAGTTTATATCGCAATAGACTACTGCATGCAACGTGTTTATATTGGGATTCACTCTACAATCTTTAGTTGGTTAAATCAAACAAGTATGCCATAGTGCCTATTATCTATTCTGTACTAAATCTTAGTGTAGGTTTAGGCCCTTAAAATGTTTAAACATTCATTGTACATATTAATTATAAAATCTCATTGGAAATTATCAGGTTAAAATATGTGTGATATGGTGTATTATGTTAGTTGTGCCAAACGATTGGGCATTCATTGCATTGTTTATAGTGCCTTATAATAGGGTTGCATGTCTACAGACAACAGCTGGTCTCCATTGTCTATTAAGAGGACTCTGCTCATTACAAGGGTAAGAGGTGTTAGGGCAGCCTTCGTGCAAGGGTACTAACTGAGTACAAGAGACACTTACCGGCGGGAAAGCTGTTATATCCGGGGGCGTAATCATGGATCATCCTCCCCCACATACCTGCAGGCGCCCCACCGCTCTAGGTGAATACTAAATAAAGTAAGCTCCAGCTATAAGGGTAATCCACAGTACAGATCCGCTGGCTCCTGTTTGGTTGGCCTGTAAAGCTGGGTGTTACACTGTTCCCTGCTCAGATCTCCCTGCGCTTTGCTGCACCTCTCCAAAAGAAGGCATATTCTCTGCTAGACCAGTATGTCTTTGTGTATGGTAAACGCAGGATACCAGGGGCCCAAGATGCTGCCTCTCAGGCTGGATTACATGCACACAACGAGGGCTGGGGGGAGGAGGAGCAATGGCTGAAAGCACAGCACACTCACTCTGACGCTCCCATTGCTCACACACTGCTTGCGGGGAGGAGCAGCAGGGGCTGCCAGCTGGGATCACTCGCTGCACGTTCCTGCTACCTGTTGGCATCTCCTTGCTCACACAGGGTACCGCAACCTCTCACCTGAACGATATTCTACCGATCCTTTGGATGGCAAAGTACGGACTGCAACGCCTCTAACACGAAGGAGGTGTTAGTTTGAGAACGGTTGAGCTAGTTTATAACATAAGCATTTGCAGTTATATATTTATACATTGACGCGCAAATCAAAAATGGTTTAAAAGAAATTCGAACACCTTGTAATAAATTACAAGATTTTGTTTTGCATTAATATACCATACCTAGGTCAATCTACAATAACAACTGTTTTGAGTGCCAAACTCTACAGTTACTTATTTTATAGCTAGTTAGAAAAAAAAATGGTGGTTTTGCGGTTCCTTCTCTAATTGCCGAGACTAATTAGGAACTTATGTAGCAGGGTTAGACTTTACATTTCACATTCTTACATTTAGAACACTTAGAGGTTGATCGAATATAAAAATACAAACTTTCATACATATATAATGGTGTTATTTTGACAGACTTGCATTTTAGCCAATCGATGCTAACTCATAAATAACTCAACGGGAGTGAGCATGGTTATCTACATGGCACACATTAATTTGGGCAGTCTAGCTGTGAAAAACTGTCAAAATGCACTGAGATAAGAGGCAGCCTTCAATGGTTTGAAGTTACACATTAGCATATGGACCTACCTAGGATTATCTTTCAACAAAGAATATCAAGGGAACAAAGCAAATTTGATGATACAAGTAAATTGAAAAGTTGTTTAAAATTGCATGCCCTATCTAAATCATGAGTTTAATTTTGACTAGACTGTTTCATTAAGAGAGCAGACAATTAAGGTGAAACCAAAATTGGGGAACAAACCTGGATCCTTAAGGGGTCAGTGACCCTCTAAATGCCTTTAGCCATCTCAAACAGGACAAAGCTATCCATATAGAATTGGGGCCTTTTTTTAGATACAAAAGTAATTCCCGTTACAAGGATTAAAAGAACACTAAAGTCAAAATTAAACTTTTCTGATTGAGAGGGAAGATGCAATTGTAAACAACTTTTCAATTCACTTTATCGTGTGCACACTTTCTGAGGAACCAGCTCTTACCGAGCATGTGCAAGAATTCACAGTATGTTGTGATTGGCACATGATGCAAGGGAAAGGAAAACTCAACTGAAATTTGTAAGGAAAAAAATATATTATTCATTTGAAATTCAGACATAGTACTTTTGCACTGTCTTTTTAGCATGCATTTGCCTATTGTGTAATTAAACACTAAATACATTTTATAAGCATAGTAATTGAGGTTATTCCCTGCCTCTCAATAATCAAGGGTACTGCTATGTTGAAATATTTCACTGCATTCTAATGCTTATCTGTTTGCAAATGTGTAGCAACTCTCCTTCAGAAACCTAGGTTACAAAATACTGGCACCCATACTAGGGAGGTGCATGAAATATATTTTGTGTTTTATGTCCCTTTTTTAATCAGCAAATTAGTTTTAATTACATCTATTTAAATATTCATAACATTAAGCTTTGTTATGGATTGTATTTTAAATGGACAAAACTAACTGGTGGTATACACTAAAATATATCTTCAATTGTGAAGAATACAGTGAAAATTTTATTTTTTAGTAATACTCCTCCCTCCAAAACAAATTGAGAACTTGAAATGAAAAGGACTGTTATCCCATCTTCCTACTGTCCCACAAATCAAGCTGATCTTCTTATTTAAAACTGTCCCTGGCCTCAGCAAAGGAAAAAAGATAAGGCATCAGGCTTTTAAACCTAGCAAGATGGCAGCTTCCATTATGTTATGGAGACTAAAACATCAATATTCAAAACAACCAACACAATTTTACTAAATACATCTGCATAATATTCCCATGCTATTGTTTTCTTTGAATACATTATTATATCTTTTATATGACCTACTAATGTATTTAATGTTAATTTAAAAGAATATTCATTTAAAGTACTAGTAGACCATGAAACAGGGATAGGCACAGACAAAGGCTGTGGTGGACATTTTCCAAAGTACAGACCTTAGTGAAGGACACCAAGGTACATTTGAAATTAAAAACATTATTTTATGGTGCTTAGTGGTGTTATTATACTGATGCAGATACCACTGATCCTATAACTAGGCCTCCTCTGGCTATACCCATGAGCCAGTGTCACTACTGTGTCATTATATAGTGCTGGGTGTTATACTGATGCAGATACCACTGATCCTATAACCAGCCCTCCTCTGGCTATACCCATGTGCCAGTGTCACTACTGTGTCGTTATATAGTGCTGGGTGTTATTATACTGATGCAGATACCACTGATCCTATAACTAGGCCTCCTCTGGCTATACCCATGTGCCAGTGTCACTACTGTGTCGTTATATAGTGCTGGGTTTTATTATACTGATGCAGATACCACTGATCCTATAACTAGGCCTCCTCTGGCTATACCCATGTGCCAGTGTCACTACTGTGTCGTTATATAGTGCTGGGTGTTATTATACTGATGCAGATACCACTGATCCTATAACTAGGCCTCCTCTGGCTATACCCATGAGCCAGTGTCACTACTGTGTCATTATATAGTGCTGGGTGGTGTTATACTGATGTAGATACCACTAAATTTGCATGCTTGGGGAAAAAAAACCTATGCAAAACCAGATTTCTTTCATATCGTCGGCGAGAGTCCACAAGCTGTTTCATATGGGATATTCATTCCTACCAGGAGGAGGCAAACTTTCTCAAACCTCAAAACCCTATAAAATCCCTCCCACCTCACTCATGCCTTAGTTTAAACTTTGACTTCTTTGCCGGTGGTTGAAGCATGATGATGTGCTTGATTTCTTCAGTGAAAGGTGCTTCAGAGAATATTGAAGCCCAGTGCTTGTCAGAGGGAGGTGAATGGAGTACTGCTTCATGGGCTCTCTGTAAATTTGGTCGCAGGGACTCGTCCCCCGGCCTACATTTAAAGATCGACATTATACTCCTATTCCAATACCTCTGCTGATATTTTTCAGTACTCGTGTGGCCATCTGTTACTAAGTGGACGAGTGTCTGGGTAACTATATGTTGTATTTTTAAGTAGATGCTCACATCTATGTTTATGGGCACATTTGATTGTTTAAAAGGTTAGCTGTATATGTGTATGTGTGTGTATATATGGCCCTGGGACAGATACTTACTATTCCCCTTGCTTGTTTTTTTGCACAAAATAATCTTCAATACGTGCACCAAATCTGACGCTTCATATTTTTGACTCCTGTTTAGATCTTTTATTTATTACCAATCAATCATGATGTTTCTATGTGCACTAACGCACCTACTTGTCAGAGGGATGTGAATGGAGTACTGCCTCATGGGAAATCTTTCATGGGCTCTCTGTAAATTTGGTGGTAGGGACTCATCCCCTACCTCCCTTTACAGATTGACATCATTATACTTCTACCCCAATACCTCTGCTGATATGTTTCAGTACTGTTTTGGCCATCTGCTACTAAGTGGACGAGTGTCTATAAGTAACTATATTTTGTAGTTTTAATCAAATTACACGTAGAAAACGTGCGTCAAATTTGTAGCAAGAACCTTTTGTAACTGACACATTTATTGGGTTTGCACACCATAACACACGCACTTACAAAAGGTCAGATGATGTCATATTTGGTGGCAGTTTTCAAATTTTAATAGCGCTTCATAGAACGCACACATAAGACTAACTAGTGTGCTGTAACAAAAGAGCACACGCAGAACTCTAGCGTGCCAATTTTTTCAAATAGTGTCTGAAAAGTGCGCACACTCACAATTATTGTTTTCCCAGGCTGTATTTGCTTAGCACTTTAACGTCCATGCAATGCTACACAAAGGGAGCAAACTTTTTCCTTTCCTCATACAGCTTGCTTTAAGGGGCTTATAAAAGTAATTATTGCATTAAATTTACTAAAAAAAATATCATAATAGAGCAGCACCAATCTGTCCCTACATTTACAATAGGAACTAAGTCTACTGAACACCTTTCTACCAAAGGTAAGTGTGCTTATTATAAAACTGAAGTACCTCCTTCAGCTCATTTTGTGACTCATGTTTGGATCTTTTATTACCGATCAATCACATGATGTTTCTATGTGTACTAACACACCTACTGTCTCCTCCTTACAGATAGATGCAGATGGCGTACCTACAGCTATGAAAGAATTTATTAGGGCTGGGCGATATGGGCAAAAAAAACACTTTTTTTTTTTTCACCAAAAGAATTGCGATTGCCTTATAAATGACTATAACGCCTTCATTTCTCAAGACTACAGAATCTTAATGTACATGTGTTAGGGGTAATATGAACCTGATGGCAGCCATCTTGTTCTTCGCAGCCATCTTGTTCCTCGCAGCCATTTTGTAATGAATAGACTTTATTATAATGGGTTCTTGTGTAGTGAGAATTATATGCATGTTATGATAATTTCCTTAGCTGTTCGGCCTTGCCAATGTACCCTGGCCCGACGCCCAGAAATAAGATAGAATAAGATAATGTAAACAAGAGGGTTCAGAAACCTTGTTGTCTCCGCAGATGGTAGTTTGTTATGACTCTGTAAGTATTGTTATGAGAAACTCATGTTCCAGTTTTTCCTTGTACTTTGCTCTGTATAATTGTGTAAGATGACGCGGACCTAACGTGTCATCCCCTTAACCCTGTATGTCACTATAAGAAAGGCTTGCACTGTGCAATAAACAGAATTGGCTTTCGATCATAATACTGCGTGGTCTGAGTCATTCTAAGGGGCCCTTATCAGATAATCTACATATGCCTCAGGTGGTACACTAGGCCCCAGGCTTTGGCCTGCGCTGACACCCCCCGTGGGATTATACACCTTACAATTCTTGTAAGCTATCGTGTTTTTATTACGCTGCTTTCCTTCTGTGAATCTGAACCTAAATTTAGTTGTTTGTGTTTTAAAAAAAAAAAAAAAAAAAAAAGTGTAATATATGATATAAGGTTAAAGGGGTTCCTGTGGTTGAAGCACAGGTTTGCGGAGGTTATAGTCCTGCCGGCAGTTGTGATACCCCTCCAGACAGGTAATCAGTCCTGTGCTGGGATACGACAGGTATTGTGAGTCCTGTCTGTGATAAGCGCGCAAGAAATATATGAATGCCAGTTGACGGGAGGATTTTTTTAAGATAAAACGCCCCCGGGCAAAGTTGGCAGAGTGAGTGAGTCTCACGTGTGTTAAAGTTTCCCATATTCATTCCCATAATAGAGTTTTGTTACCCACCTGAAGCTCATGTTGATATCTGATGCTTGCTTTGTTTTGTTTGTGTTTTTGATGCTGTGCGTAGAAAATATTAAGTGGCTATGCATGTTATTATTGTATTGAGAAATGGGAACTGCTCATAGATAAAATTGCACAGAGAAAATTACATGTATAAGGTAAAAGAAAAGAAGAGTTAATAGTTTCTGCAAAAGACAGAAATATTTTTAAAACCCTGTCAGTGAGTACTGCTGTGTGATAGAGAAATCTCTGTGTGAAAGAATGTAGCAGGCAAATAAGGGGGGCCACCACTGAGCGCGCACATAGATCAGAATAAAAAATAAAAAAAAAAAGAGAGAGAAGAAACTGTTACAGCAGCTCCGTTTGTGAGACTTTTTGTATTTGCAGTAAGGAAATTTAGGAAATTTTGTCTGTCGGTTCTCACTGTGGTATGCGTGTAACAGATTTGCTTTAAACCAAAAACAGAATGTATTATTTGAAAATGATTATCCCAATCCAGGCAAAAAATGGCCATTTTGCGTGGAATCGGAAAGAAAAATACATTTTGAACTTGGTGACAGGTTAATCTGGTGGTCTTTAATATATATATGTCGTACGCGATGCAATAGATGTTTTTCTGCGAAAGGAAAAAAAAGGGAGTGAATCTCTGGTATGCGAGATGGAATGAACTTGTGTGTCTGTATCGTAAGAATGTTTCCTTATGTTTCTCTGCTGGGAAATCAGACGTTTTTAGAAGATATTTGGTAATGTTATTTTATATACCTGTATTTTAAAGTCACCAGCATGTTTTTAGTATGTGGTATTCATATGCAGTTTTAGTTTTAAGTGATAATTGTTTTTCGGCATGTAAAGATATGATATTGTTTTTGCAAGTGAAGTAACGGCTTTGAAAGTGGCTTTGAAAGTGCGATGGTGTGTGTGATTTTTGTCACGCTCTGGTAAATATGAAACTGTTTCTGGTATGATTAATGGATTAACGTATGTTGTATTTGTAAGGTCTGTGCACAGAGTTGGTGCACCTAATGACATATAGTTTTTGGCTGTAATTGAAAGTTTATTTAAAAGTGCGTCCGTTTTTGTTGCAAGTTAATTAATCTGCAGGTCATGCTACAGTACAGAGGTGAAATTTGTGTGGTAAATCATACAAGCAGCCTAAATTATGGTTAGGATATACATATGTAATTTACGTGATGAATGGTTAGTCCTTAAAGGGACAATCCACTGTAACAAGGTGTTGCTATTAATGTATTGTCCATGACTTGTGATACAAGCTGCATAGTATAACATATAGGAGAGATTGCATTTGCAAGTTTATTTGTATATATATGAAGTAGCTGGTCTTATGCTTTCAAAACACAGTTGATTGCAATGGGTTGCATTTTAGATAATAAGAATATCTCATTATCTTATATTAGTCTGTAAAATCAGAGCTCAGTGCGTAGACGGAGCAATAGAAAATTGTCATTTTATTATTTAAAGAACCAGTGCAATAATACTGTATTAGTAGTTTGCTAAATATATTTTAAGAGACCTTTCTTTGTATATATTTATTTTAAATTTGCTGTTCAAATAGCAGATTTTTTTTTGCAGTATAACTTAATTCTCTCTGTAATGCAAACTGAAGTGATAAGTTGTCTACAATTTTAGTGTAGGGATCCGTGAGACTAGCGGACAGAAAAGAAAAAAAAAAACGAGAAAAAATAGAGGAGTGAAAATATTTAAAGGGATACAGGAAAACTGATATAACATCTGAGAATTTAAGGGAATATTTACATGAAAAGACAATGAGGTTTACTGTAAGCCTAACACTAGTGTATTTCACTGTGTTAGCAGTTTCAATTAAAGATTATTTTTAGTTTGGTTAAAATGTCCCTTTAACTACCCTGCATCCCACTGTGAGTGCGTTCTTATGCTGCTTATGCTTGTTTAGGCTATTTAATGAACGTCAGTATGCATTTTTTATTATAAGGATCATTGGGAATAATTTAAAGGGGAAATTGTATTAGTATTCTTTTTCAGAAAGCTTATTTTTTTTTGTGTTATATGCAGTTGTTATATTTGGCTGGAGAGCTGCAGAATGGTGAATATCAAATTATATACAACGTTAAATCCAATAATTTTGTTGTGGTTAAACTAATTAGCATTTATCAAGTTTTAGTGTGAATTTTATATCTTTAAGCAGTAAACAGTGTTTCTCCTTTAAGTAGAAATGAAACTTTGAGCTTGCCTCACTATCATTGAGAAGAATGATAACACTGTGCATGTTTTGCTTTTCTTTAAAAAAAAGTTTCTCTGTTTGGCTTTGTTGCAGAGAGAGCGATTTGTACTTTACATTTAAAGAGGCAGTAGTAGTACTGGTGTTCTATGTTATAAAAAATGATAAATATAAATTGCTCACTACAAAGAAACAAGTATTTATATTATATTCTGTCACAGAATATATTTTAAAAATGATAATTTTATTTCTGTGGCTGTCAAACTGTATGTCAAAGATATTACAGAACTCTTTATTATTAAAATAACCCCCACTGCGTTCAATAAATAAATGAGATATTATTTAATGAAGTGATTTCAGTGACACTTTAAAATATATATAGTTATTTGGTTATTAACTAGTCTACCACTATTATTGCAATGACTTTGATTGCTGCTTAACAGCTAAGTCGTGGTCTATAAGGTGTCTACAAATAAACACCCCTAAAACAAATGATGCACATTTTATCTGATTCTACTGCATTTATATAACTTGCTAATTTATCTGATCACAGTTTTAGTTTTATTTATATGGCTTACGTGTATTTTGTCTCTTGGGGTTGTAATGAGATTTATACAGCCTGTGATAAGAGGCAGTCCTCAAAGGTTTAAAAATTAGCATATGAGCCTACCTATTTTTGGTTTAATCTAGGAAGGTTGGTTAAAATGAAAAGTCCTATCTGAATAATGAATTTTCATTTATCCTAGAATGTCCCTTTAACAGTGGCTACTGTGGTTATCTGATCTTTCACAAATAAGCGCAATTTTATTTGTATAATCTGCAACTGAAGTTTTTTGGGCATCTGCTGTGTTTGTACATAGTGGATGTTTTTAATTGTTTGTAGTGTTCTGAGAGTGTTGCATTTCAGTGAATGTCAGAATATGTGTTGCATTCTAAGTTAATTGTGGTTGTTTGAAATTTGTGTCAGCAGCTAATGTTTCGTTTTGTGTAAGACAAGAACGATTGGTTTTCATTGTTTGTTATGTTTTTCTCTTTTGTGACTACGTGTGGAAGCGTGCTGTATGGACAGCATATTGAATTGTGAAGTGTATTTCATTTTGCTTGCTATTGAGAATTGTCTCTGCATGAGTGGAGTGCATGATTTGCCGTTTAGTTTCTTGTTATCTTGTGTTTGCGTGTCACATGAGATGTTTCACGCAAACATGGGGGAAGTATTGATGAATATCTTTATGTAATGGGGGTGATTGCTTTTAGGAGGTGGACCTAAAACGTTTTGAATCTCCTCGTACAATGTTATTGTCTAACCACCAGCTGTGCCGTAAAATTTCCTTGTCTTACCCCTATGCAGGGTGCACTACGTCCCTAGGATTGTCTAGAACTTTCCTTCATTGGGAATCTGGCCACGGAAAAGCATCTACCTTGCTGGCCACCCCGGTCGTAGCCTGTACACTCACACCCCACTCTTTTTTTTTTTTTTTTTTCCCTCCCTGGTGGATTAGATCTTTTTATTGTCTTTCTGTGTTTTATTTTGCTCTCATATTTCAGATGCCTAAAAATGTTTTATTTTTCTATTTGGTTCTTAACACTATATTTGTATTTGCAGGATGAGATCATGAAGCTGTCTTCAGAGATTAAAAGACACTAACTGAATTATTTTTGAGTTTCCATATTTAGGTGAAATCTGTACAGGCAAAATTCCATAAGTGCACTCTTCAAAAGATTAAAGATTGAAAGCAAGTAAACCTTTAAAGAAAGAAAACAAGAAAATGAAAGACCTTTTGTCAAGCTTGTTTTAACCACCATACTGCAGTAAAAAAAGTTACTGAACTATCTTTGGATCCATTCTTTGCTTTGCATGCTGGTACCAGCCCCAGAACTGGACTCTGGGTAATCCATGACTGTTTCCTCTGATGTGTGTCTTCAGGACATAAAGACTATCCTTCTCTGGACTGTGCCTTACCGCTCGATATGGAGGACCTGTTATGCTGTTACAGGGTCAACCAATTAAATTAGGGGAGTATTGTTTTAACTCCATTCCTTATATTGCTTGTTTTGTATTTTCTAGTGTTTGTTTTATTTTTATTGATCATATTTGATCTAAGAAATCATATGCTTCATTGGTATTAGTGCACATTGTAGTTTATGTGCTTAACATAGTAATTTTTAGATAAAGGTAACTGTGAACTTCACAGTATTGTACCCTATTGAATGGCCCACTAAGTATAAAAAATATGTTTAAGGAAAATGTTACAATATATCATAATATCTTA
Source organism: Bombina bombina (assembly GCF_027579735.1). Taxonomy (NCBI): domain Eukaryota; kingdom Metazoa; phylum Chordata; class Amphibia; order Anura; family Bombinatoridae; genus Bombina; species Bombina bombina. The sequence continues at coordinate 672,332,079 of NC_069502.1, read as the reverse complement.
GACCCTTCACCCTATAGAACATAAGGAGGACACGTCTAAGCTAGAAGTTTATAGTAAATATACAGAGAAATGTTTGTTTCAGGGAATAGCCTAATTATAGTTTATGAAAGCAAATGTATTTTTCTCTTTTATTAATTAGTATGGTATCTGCAAAGTGAATTTGGTCATTCCTGATGTTTGTCAAAGAGAGTAATTCTTACCATAAAGATGTGTTTACCTTTAAAAGAGTTTGTAGTTTTAAATGATGTTCTGTTTGTATGCTTCCCTCATACAGGAGTGTGAGAGAATTTAGGTTGCATAAAATAATTAGTAAACTAGTAGTGTTTATATCAGATGAGATTGTTGAATATTAGGATCATGGTTGGAGAATTATAAACATTATAGATAGCAGCCATCCAGAATAAAGCAACACGAGGTTCTTTTATTTTTAGAAGTTCAAAGTGACAGTGTAAAGAAATTCATTTATTTTCATTGACTGTTTGTTTTTTTTGTTTTTTTCCATTCTTACTACAGGGCAGGCCTTAGCATAAGTTTTAGCATAACCATTCAGGCCCTTGATGAAGTCTGACAGGATTTCACTTGCGTAGTATTCATGAAGTATCATTTAAAAGTGTATAGGGAAGTTGTAAATTATTCTCTGAGAAATGTCAATGTATTTAGTTTGTATCAACAATGTTTTGTTTGATTTTCATTGACATAGGATGAAAGTAACAGTTTATTTGGACATAATTGTGATTGTACTGCGGTGTGTACTCATCCTGTACTGTTTCTGTTTGCTTCCTAGACTCCCTGTGACTCGAGTGTCTACTTGCCATGGGTATCCACTGGTTGCCTTGTCTACCCCATGAACAAACCATCAGATTTCCAGTATCTCCCTGCGGAAGAACCGTGGATAAGCATCCCTACTGCAAATGAACTGTTGGAGAACTGTATTATAGCAAAGTGTCAAGGTGCAGCGCTCTCAAATGGACAAAGACTGTTCTTAAAGTATTCAGAGGCCACCTAGAGACAGTTGTGCTGTTGCTATGTCATGCTTTACTGTGGAAAAGGAACTTTTGGACATATTGGGGGGTGCTAGCAATGCAGGTGGAGAGATAGACGATGCAGCGTTGTTTGGGGGTAGATGGGGGGCTGGTTGGGTCTCTGTGCCGGTAGACCGGTAGTTTTGGGAAGGCTGGAAGATAGATGGAAGGTATTGGAGGGACTGTACCTATATGCAGTGACAATTAGTCTATAAGAGTATATCACGACATATGAATATTTTTCTCTTTAGTATTCTCACAGAGTTCTGTTACCATAATATAAGGCTTTACTAATTTTCTATGCCTGTCTATTTTTTATGTTATTCTGTTAGAATAAAAGGATGGTATGTTAGGGGTAATATGAACCTGATGGCAGCCATCTTGTTCTTCGCAGCCATCTTGTTCTTCGCAGCCATTTTGTAATGAATAGACTTTATTATACTGGGTTCTTGTGTAGTGAGAATTATATGCATGTTATGATAATTTCCTTAGCTGTTCGGCCTTGCCAATGTACCCTGGCCCGACGCCCAGAAATAAGATAATGTAAGCAAGAGGGTTCAGAAACCTTGTTGTTTCCGCAGATGGTAGTTTGTTATGACTCTGTAAGTATTGTTATGAGAAACTCATGTTCCAGTTTTTCCTTGTACTTTGCTCTGTATAATTGTGTAAGATGACGCGGACCTAACGTGTCATCCCCTTAACCCTGTAAGTCACTATAAGAAAGGCTTGCACTGTGAAATAAACAGAATTGGCTTTCGATCATAATGCTGCGTGGTCTGAGTCATTCTAAGGGGCCCTTATCAGATAATCTACATATGCCTCAGGTGGTACACTAGGCCCCAGGCTTTGGCCTGCGCTGACACCCCCCCCCCCGTGGGATTATACACCTTACAACATGTTTCTCAATGTCCAATACACTCTGGGTGCATACAAATACAAACTGTGTGTATGTATATGTGTGTGTGTGTGTGTGTGTGTATGTATGTATATATATATATATATATATATATATATATATATATATATATTTATTTTTTTTTAAACATTTTATCTCTTGACTGATGAGCCCTGCTCCTGTGCAAAAATCCAATACAGGCATATAGCAGTAGGGGTTGGGGGCTGCTCCTTTCAGAAATGCCGTGCCTTGCTGATATCAAATACATTATAGATGCAGTTAACCCAGCAGCTAGCTAGCAGGGGGGACTGCAGTTTTAGCCTTTTTGGCAGCCATGGGGTTAACTGCATCTATGTATTTGAGCTGTTTCTCAGAGAGCAGGATATTGTGTGGGAGGTTCCATAATGATTACATACCCTAAGTTTCAGACTGCAGACATCCCTAGGGGCTCTGCTTTTAGACGTCTATAGATTGATCGGCTGCTGCTGAGATCACAAACAGAAAGTGAGAGTAAAACAGCCATTTTACATATGTGTGCTAAAAGCAACCACTAGATGGAGCTGGTTTTCAAGAAATCACATACAAATCAATGCAGTACAGCCACATCTGAGGATTTATTTATTTCTAGCAAAAAATTGCGAACTCTCACAGTTTTTAAATCGCTGCAATTAATTGTGGTTTTAAATCGCATATGCAATTAATTGTGCAGCCCTAATTACTACATCCATCACAAAGGCCCTGGCTCCATTACCACCTTCAAATAAGCAAAAAATGTCAGTTCACATTCCTTTAACAGTGAGGCTCCCTCATCGGACGTAGAACCTAATAATTCATCTTTTTTTTTTTTTTTTTTTTTTTTGAACATATTCGTTCTCTTTTGAAAGAAGTCTTAGTCACTTTATGGGTTGAAGAATCTAAACCTTCTAATGATAAACCCTTGTAATCATTTAAATTCGGTATATAAAACAGTTGTCAAGCTCGCTGAGATTTTCCCTATATATGATGCTGTCTCTTATATGATTGCTTAGGAATGGTCTAAGAAATGAACCAGGTGGTTCTTTTAACCCTTCTACAAGGTTTACAAACTATATCCTTTACCTGAGTTATGGGAAACGGTTCCCAAAGTTGATGGGGCCATTTCCACTCTGGCTAAATGCACTACTATTCCTCTAGACCGTACTTCTTTTAAAGACTTGTTAGACAGAAAACTTGAATCTTATCTAAGAAGGGTATTTTTACATTCTGGCTATATATTTAGACCAGCTATATCTATTGCTGACATGGCTGCTGCTTCTACTTTCTGATTAACCAGTCTTGCACAGTAGTTATCCACTGAACCTGAATATTCTAATTCATTGAATTTACTTCAATTAGCAAACATTTTTATTTGCGATGCAGTATTTGATATTATGAAAATGGGTTTTTATTCAAATCTCTTCATTGTACGAAAGAAAGGAAAACTCTTTCCAGACCAATTTTGGATCTGAAAACTCTAAACAAATTTGTAAGAAATCCAACTTTCAAATTGGAAACTATAAGGACTATTCTGCCTTTTTGTATAACAAGGTCACTTTATATCCACAATAGATTTACAGGATGCTTACATTCATTTCCCAGTCCACACAGAACATTGCCAGTTTCTGAGGTTCTCTTTTCTGGAAAAGCATTATCATTTTGTTGCTCTTCCTAACTACAGCCCCAAGAATATTCACCAAAGTTCTCGGTGCCCTTTTATCTGCGATCAGATCTCAGGGTATTGCAGTATTTCCTTACCTGCAAAATATCTTGATACTGGCTCAATCTTCTCATTTAGCAGAATCTCACACAACACAACTATTGTTTATTCAAAGACATCATTGGCGGATCAATTTACCAGAGTTCCATGAGTCCTCAGACAAATGTCACCTTTTATAGGTTTCCAGATAGATTCAGTATCCATGACTCTTTTGTTGACAGAAAATAGACTAATAAAATTAATTTCAGCTTGCCTGAACCTTCAGTCTCTCTAATTTCCTTTATTTGGGTCTGTATATGGAAGTACCAAGCCTCATTATTGCATCGTGATCCCATTTTGCTAAATTTAATATGAGACCTCTTCAGCTTTGTAAGCTGTGCCAGTATTCTGTGATCTCAACAGATGTAAGTCTTTCAGGTTAGGGAGCTGTCTGGGAGTCTGACAGCGCAAGGAGTTTGGAATCCTCGGGAGGTGAGGTTAACAATCAATGTTTTGGAACTCTGTGCACTCTTCAGGACCCTTCAGTCTTGGTCTCTATTGAAAAGGGAGCCTTATTTCCATTTTCAGACAGACAATATTACAGCAGTAGCTTATGTCAATCATCGAGAGGGAATTTGCAGTTACCTAGCCATGATAGAAGTCTCTCAAATACTCTTTGGCAGAAACCAATCCTTGCCTCACCACTGCGATTCACATCCCAGGTGTAGACAACTCTGAGGCAGACTACCACAGTTGTCAGTCCCTACATTCAGGAGAGTGGTCTCTCCACCAAGATGTGTTCTATCTGATTGTACAACACTGAGGCCTACCAGAAATAGATCTCTTGTTTGAACAACAAACTTCCCAGATACCTTGCAAGGTCCAGGGATCCTCAGGCAGAGGTGTCGGATGCTCTAGCAGTTCCCTGGTCTTTCCATCCTTCTTATATATTTCCTCTTCTGAGTCTACTCTCCAGAGTAATTTCCCAGATAAAAATGGAACAGTAATTTGTAATTCTAATAGCTCCAGCCTGGCCACACAGGATTTGGTATGCAGACCTTGTCCGAATGTGCAGTTGCCTGCCATGGCCTCTTCCTCTAGGGCCAGACCTTCTGTCTCAAGGTCCCTTCTTTCATCCAGTTCTAAAGTCCCTACACTTGAGGGCATGGAAATTGAACACTTATGGGGGGATTTATCAAGCTTCGGATTCTGCTTGATCCGCCCGGTTTTTGTTAAGAAGCAGCGTTCATAAGGCCGCTGCTCCTTAACTCATTCGCCACCTCTGAGGTGGCAGACAGCAGTCATCCCTATCAGATATGATAGGGATGATTGGCACCCACTGATTCGGCTGCGAATGTGCTGGGGGTGGCATTGCATGTTGAATGCCAACAGCGTATGCTGTCGGCATTTAGCGATGTCAGGCGGACATGATTCGCTACAGCGAATCATGTCCGCCTGCAATTTGTTAAATTGACCCCTATGTTCTCAGTCATAGCAGATTCTCTGACTTTGTGATTAACACGATTCAGGCAGGCAAGCCTGTTTCTAGGAAAATTGGTCACAAACTTTTTGGAAAACTTTTATATCTCAAAGTGTTTCAACCATGATTACTCCTGTCATTCATTTAGAATTCCTAGGATTATTCAGTTTTTGCAGAATTGTTAAGAGAAAGGTTTATCTGCCAGTACTCGGAAAAGACAAATATCTGCTTTTTTCTTTATTATTTCATAGGGAGATTGCTAACCTTTCTTATGTTCATTTTGTTCAGGCTTTAATTCGAATTAAACCTATGTCTCCTACTTGGAGTCTTAACCTAGTATTAAACGTTTTACAGGCTCCTCCTTTTGAGCCTATGCATGATTTGGACATTAAACTACTCTTATGGAAAGTTTTTTTTTTGTTTCTTTTGGCCATCTCTTCTGCTAGAAGAGTTACTGAATTGTCTGCTCTCTTGTGAGTCTCCTTATTTCTTTTTCCATCAAGATAAAGCTGTTTTGCGGACTACGTTTACATTTTTCCCTAAAGTTGTTACCGCCCACAACATTAATAGGGAAATAGTTGTTCCCTCCTTGTATCCTAATCAAAACAATGCTACTAAAAAATCTTTACATTCTTTGGATGTTAGAGCATTGAAATATTATGTTGATACTACTAATGATTTCAGACAAACTTCTAGTCTGTTCTTTTTTGTCTGGCCCTAAGAAAGCCAGAAAGCCTCTGCTATTTATTTAGCCTCTTGGTTAAATCTTTTTTGATTCATAAAACTTATTTGGAGACGGGTCAGCCTCCGCCACAGAGAATTACAGCTCATTCTAATAGATCAGTTGCCACATCTTGGGGTTTCAAGAATTGAGGCTTCAGTTGATCAAATTTGCAAAGCGGCCACTTTGTCTTCTCTGCATACCTTTATTACATTTTACCATTTTTGATGATTTTGTTTCATCAGGGGCAGCCTTTGGTAGAAAGGTACTTCAGGCAGTTGTCTGTTTTGATAATTGTGCCTATATCTTGAGTTTTGTCATAAAATACATCATTTTGACTTGGATTTAATTTCTCAGTGAAAAAAGCTGTTTTTATTTTATCCCTCCCTTTTTATTGTTTCTCATGTACTGCCTCATCTTGGGTATTATATCACATATGTAACAGCTCATTGACTCTTGCCACCTATATGAAAGAAAACAATTTATATCTTACCTGATAAATTAAGTTCTTTCATGGTGGTGAGAGTCCATGAACCCCCCCCCCCCCCACACACACACACACACATTTTTGGGGTTAATTTTTTCACTGCTCCTCATTTTTTGTTTTTACTCCTAAACACCACACCAGTTAACTATACGTCAAACTAAGGAATGAGTGAGGTGGGAGGGGTTTTATAGGCTTTTGAGGTTTGGGAAACATTGCCTCCTGGCTCCTCCTGGTAGGAATGTATATCCCATACGTAACGGCTCATGTACTTTCACCACCATCTATGAATTAAATGTATCAGTTAAGATATAAGTTAGGTTTTCCATATTAAATTAGTAATATACTTTGTGTGCAAACTGTATGTATTCTTAAAGGGACCTTTAAAGTAATTTCATGCATCCTACTTATTATGGTGTCCACCATTGTGGAACCTAGGGTACACTGCAGATTTCTGAAGGAGAGTTGCTACACATGTGCAAGTACATCAGCACTAGAATGCAATGAAAGAGATTTCAACATGGCATCACCTCAATACTATGCTTATAAATTGTATACAGTGTTTAATACCACTTTAAAGGAAAAATTGTGGCTTAAAATGTGTTTTGCCTTAAAAATGTTAAGTGAAAACTGTTCAAACTCTATTTAAAACTAATAAAGCGGCATCACTTATGTACCTCCTACTATTGCTCATCTGCTGATAAAAAGAGCTCCTACACCTCTGTTGGTGGACAGAAACAGTAATATCATTTTTTTTTACATGCCCTCTTTTTAGATTAAACCAAATAACGGAGTTAGTGTTTCTTTACAAGTTGTTGATGAAAAATTGCTATCTTTATAACCTAATAAGCATGCATTTCATGCGACTATATACACATCACTTTTTTAATATTTAATCAGTTCTGTTTTTCTCATGGGTAACATTGAAACAGGTTGCCACCGTATCATTTGCGTAGCACTTCTGTTTTGAACACATTCAAAATTGTAAATCCATTAGCAATGTCACAGTGCTGAGTTATGTAACCCCTGCTGACAATAATGGCACTGTAACTGCAGTAAGCTTCTGGGGACATCATAATTCACAAAACGGAATGCTTTATATCAACGTAAAAATAAGATCTGCAATTATATACTTTATTGAAAAAGTGACAGCTTCTTTATAAAATGAAGGCAAACTGTAACATTGACCCCTTGGTTTTCTTCAGTTTTTTTTTATTCTATCTAGGTATGTGAGCAATTGATCCAATTAATGTGTTATTGAGGATTGAAAGATGGAGTAACTGTATTACCTCGGAAAAGAAAAGTCAGTTTGCCTATTATCCTAGTGCTTGATATACTGTACATCTGTCCACTTTGCAGTCTGCAGCCCTGCTCATTGATTTGAAAGTTCCTTTAAGGGACATTAACACTAAATAAATACTAGATAGAATGATTCATTCAAAGAAAAATTAGTCTGATTTAAATATTAATAAAATAAGTGTTAAGTTTTAGTGTCTATAAAGCAATGGGAGCTGGTATGTAGTAACTGGTTACCTTTTCTGCTTTGTCCAATTAGGGACAGTTATAGATAGGTCACTAGAGTGTGCAGCCAATGACTGCGTGGAATATTACAGTGTTCTGCACTTCCACTTCTAAGAGGAACTGAAAAGCTAACAGTTTCAGAATAGAATTACAGGACAAGGGAACAAAATAAATAATGAACGTATGTTGTAGTTTTATTTTTTATCTATATATGATTTATCATTTTATATTACCACCTCAAAGTGTTTAATGTCCCTTTTTAAAATTAAATGTAATCTTTAATTAAGAATAGTTACTGATTGCAATATACATTATTCATACAGTATGTGTGTGTGTGTGTGTGTATATATATATATATATATATATATATATATGTGTATATATATATATATATATATATATATTTAGCAATTTGTACTTGTTTTTTGATACCTTGAGGACATGCAGACGTTTACTGAAGTGGATCAGGAGGTTTAAGGGTTGTATACCTAGCAGGGGAGGACTGAGATCAAACAGAGACCCCGGGCAAAAATTAAGGAAGGCCCACTTACCTCCTATACCCCTTCTTAAACCCACCACCAGCCTGCCTCGCCCCCACCAGGGCCCACAACCTCCAGGGACAGAGCCCCCAACATGAAAAACCAGGGGCCTCATACTCCAGGGCCCCCATAGCCTCAGACCCTCCCCCCCATAGCCTCAGACCCTCCCCCCAGGGCCAAACCCACAACACACAAACACTAGCACAGGTGTCCAGTACCAACATTTGCTAGCCTGCTGCTAAAGTTGCTGCCCTAGTTGATTTAACAATCTGCTACTTGGTGCTTGGTTCTTGCTGATGATCCTTGTGTTCTTGTTCCTACCTTTGCTGGTGTGACCCTGTCTGTCTTTCCTGTTTTGCTTCTTTCTTGACCCTTTGCTATGTCCTTGCCCCTGACTGACTTCAGGGGTGCTGATCTTTGGATTATTTTTCTGCTTCTTACCAGTACTTCCCAACCTGTTCATGGATTAATTTACTGTTTTCTGACCTCTGCCTGAAATCTGACTACTCTCCTGTCTACTCCTCTGATACTGATGCCTGGTAGATGTACAGGTGAATCCAGCAAATAACAGAAATGTTACCTTCATACATTTACTCTAGGTATGCTGGGGGTACTATTGATGCAATAAAAAATCTATATATATATATATATATATATATATATATATATATATATATATATATATATATATATATATAAAGCATTGATTAGCATTACCTGACAATGCCACATAGTATGAGGACTAGGGGTGAAAGTTCCCTTATTGTTTGTTACCCATCATTATTTATTTGTAGATTGACAACATATTTAACAGAGCTATAGGAAGGGCTTAAAGACTACCCAGAAACATAATATTTACACCACGTAGTTGCAGTTTGAGGTAGAGGGCCTTATCCTTGTTTGAGATAACTACAATATATCCTACAGGGATGGGAGGAATTAATGGCTAGTGTTCTTGAGGGCTTTGGATTTTAGGACCAGTGGTTTGGATTTTATTCATTAGGATAAGGGAAGGTAATGGAGGGACCAACAGAGTTATGCAGCAGTAGAAGAAGTAGGGAAGGAAGATGAGCCTGGCAGAGGTATTAATGGAGAATGAAGGTGGGACAGATAGGATTTTGGGAAGCCAGCATGGATTTACCAGTAGTATGCTCAATTTACGTGAGCATCAATTTGCATCAAACTAATCTTGCAGGCACGTTATGTTAAAGTGAATTGACCAACATTTTACCATGTTGACGCATTGTTAACTTCAGCATATAAATTTTGCGCTTAATTTGACGTGGAATTACAGCGTATTCACAGAGGAAGCTTTGCTAAATTGACCCCTTGGTGTGAAACAGAAGAATGTTTTAACTCTGCCAGTCTCCAAGTCCAAGAACACAGACAAGTATTTCAAGATTCTCTTGTGGATATCTCATTTGGGAACTCATACCATACAAGTATTATATGTCATTATCTGTCTGGCTGTCTGAGCAAGTCTACAAGTGACAAAAATATCAGGATAATTATGCAACTATAGAAAGTTTTTTTTTTTTTTGCTGCCAGTTTAGAACAAGATTTCCACGTCAGTACAAAAAGGCACAAAGCTTTGACTGCAGTTTTCTGTTATCAAACTAGGAGTCACTATGCTTCATTAGGGTTTAATTCACTGACTGCAGCACATTATAAGAAAAATGCAGTGTTTTGTGTAATCGCTTTGCTAATGAACATTGATACAAGTACATGGAATTTTAAATTAATGGTATTTTAAAAGGACGGTGCACTTCAAAATAGTTTTCTCTGATAATGGGCTTGATTACAAGTGGCGCGCTAACTTGCACTTGTATTACAAGTTTAAAGAACAAGTGACCGCAGGAGCACAAACTAAATTTGCGTGACTGACATCCTCGTTTAAAGGTTTCGGGCTAAATTAAAAGTTGCAAGAAACACAGCATAAATACATTCAAATAGTGTTACACTCATATATACACTATTTATTATTATTATTCATAGAAATATAAAAAATAATAATTATGAGAGTTAAAAGAAATATGGTATATATACACACATGTACATGTTTAAATATGTGTGTGTATATATATATATATATATATATATATATATATATATATATATAGTACATGTGTATAAATGTATATACATATCACATATGTATATATACTTTGGAGCCCTTTCCACTCAAATACCTGAAAACAAGAAAAAATATTTTTACTAAATTGTAATATTTAACAATGTGTTTTACTGTGTATGTACTGTAAATATTTTACATTCCAATGATCTTCACATAGGGTAAAATGTTCTATGTATTTTAAAGTATACAGTATATTCCTATATATATCTGTACAAGGCCGCCCCTAGGAAGTGACAATATGCCCCCCAAATAAATTACTTCAAAGAAAAAAAGGACAAAAACACAATGTAAGATACTGCACAAAATGTGTACGCACTTTATTTTTAAGTGTAGCCGCTCTCTGCCACTGGCCCCCAGCAGGTGATGTGGCCCTGAAAAGCCTCTAACCTGCAGGCCCCCCAGCATTGCATGGTCTACAGGGCCAGGATTTCCACCACTGGAGATGACTATTGTTAATAAAGAAGAAAAAAAAAACACATTCGGCTAGATTTCGAGTTTGTGTTAGAGGCTATGTGGTGCTAACAAGCAGTTTATGCACACCGCTCACTTACAGACAGCGCTGGTATTACGAGTTTTTACAAACCAGACAAGAAGTGAGCGTTGAGCAAAATTTTGCTCATTACCGCACTCCAATACCAGCACTGCTTACATTAGCGGTGAGCTGGTGTAACATGCTTGTGCACGATTCCCCCATAGGAATCAACGGGGAGAGCCGGCTTAAAAAAAGACTAACACCTGCAAAAAAGCAGCGTAAAACTCCTTAACGCAGCCCCATTGATTCCTATGGGGAAATACATTTTATGTCTACACCTAACACCCTAACATGAACCCCGAGTCTAAACACCCCTAATGTTACACTAATTAACCCCTAATCTGCTGCCCCGACATCGCCGACACCTGCATTATAATTATTAACCCCTAATCTGCCGCTCCGGACACCGCCGCCACCTACATTATACCTATGAACCCCTAATCTGCTGCCCTCAACATCGCCAAACCCTACATTATATTTATTAACCCCTACTCTGCCGCCCCCAATGTTGCCGCCACCTACCTACACTTATTAACCCCTAATCTGCCGCCCCCAACGTCGCCACTATAACAAACATATTTACCCCAAACCACTGCACTCCCGCCTTGCAAACATTAGTTAAATATTATTAACCCCTAATCTGCCAGCCCTAACATCGCCGCCACCTACCTACATTTATTAACCCCTAATCTGCCGCCCCCAATGTCGCCGCCACTATACTAAATGTATTAACCCCTAAACCTAAGTCTAACCCTAACACCCTCTAACTTAAATATAATTAAAAGAAATTAAATAAAAATTCCTATCATTAACTAAATTATTCCTTTTTAAAACTAAATACTTACCTATAAAATAAACCCTAAACTAGCTACAAAATAACTAATAGTTACGTTGTATCTAGCTTAGGGTTTATTTTTATTTTACAGGCAATTTTGTTATTAACTACTTAATAACTACCTAGCTAAAATAAATACAAAGTTACCTGTAAAATAAAACCTAACCTAAGTTACACTAACACCTAACACTACACTATAATTAAATTATTTCCCTAAATTAAATAATAAAGTGTAATAAAATGCCTCTTTACGTGACTACTTTCAAACAATGGGTCAATCTCTTAATATTTTCACCTACATTTACAATTGTAATGCGGATACCTTTAGAGCATAGCGGCGCTATTGTGACAATAATTTGAACATTGGGCCCATAGAGAGAACAATGAAAAGTGATCATTTTTAATCTCCATGTCCCAAAACCCAATGAGAGTGTAATGTCTTCTAAACCATCTTGTTTACATATGTTGTTGTTTTTTTATATAACAATGTTTGTTTTACAAATGAATACAATAAAAATGCTTTAGAAATGTACATAGTACCCTGTAAATCGAAAATAACTTGTACTTTTTATAATTTCAGGTAATCATAACACATATAGCATAAAATAAATATGAATTTAAACTTAGTTCAAGAGTTTACATATGTTTTTATAGCCATTACTAACATATTTAAATGTAGCCACCAATCAGCAAGCGCTACCCAGGTGCAGAACCAAAGATGGTTCGGCTCTTAAGATTTCACTATCTACAATGACATGGGACAGCTTTTGGGACCACATTTGAGCCCTCTTATGCATATTTTGCAAGGTATTTTGGGAGTTCACCCACATGTTTGGAGATAATAATCCTTTTTGACAGCATATTGTTTATTATAGCAGATATATTGCCAGCCTGGTATTGATTTGGAATAGTTTTTGGATTAATATACAAGATAACCTATTTAATTAAACCATTAATCAGCTGGTAACACTATTTTTGATACAGCTCATGCCATCCAAAACACACATGGAAGGCCATACCTAAGGGCCCATTGATCAGAACTAAAATACATTGCACTACAGATGGGACATATCAGAGACATGCTTTGGCAATTGTGCAAATACTATGGGATAGGGGTTATGATGGTAAACTTTTGAATAGTAGTAAAAAGAAAGTAGATGAAATTCCTAGAAGTGCCCTCTTGAAATGTCTCCAGATATTCTCCCTCCCGTCCCCTTCACTCTGCTCACAACCTCCTACTCTTCTCCTTTCTTGTTACTTTCTCACATTCCCGTTTATAGGACTTCTCCAGACTGGCTCCCATCTTGTGGAACTCTCTGCCTCGCTCCACAAGACTCTCCTTTAGTTTTAAAAGCTTCAAGCGCTCCCTAAAGATTCTACTATTCAGGGATGCATACACCCTACACGTACCTTTCTTAACTCTATTGCTTTCCTCTTGAACCCCTTTAGAATGTAAGCCTATGAGCCCAGCTGTTTGTAGATCGCTTCATAGGAGTCGACTACAACAGTGCAAGTCTCGGCAGTGCTCTCTACCCATTTGATCCCTATAAATATTATCTTGTATTCCACCTATGTTTGTAGCGCTGCGGAATCTGTTGGCGCTCTACAAATACCTGATGATGATAATAATAAAAATAATAATATTGCGATAAGAGAGATTCTAAAGTACATATGAACAAGCCTTGCTTTATTACTACACACAGCAATGATTATTCTAGGACATGCCAAATTCTACTCAATTGTTTTCCAATTTTACAAGTGGACACACAATATCTCAAGGGTGCAAATGTGTTTCAGGAAAATTTTGTCTCCATCTATGCTTCCTGAATATGTTAGCCAGGGTTTGTTACCTTGGAGAAAAGGCAACTTTAGGTGTTATGGTACAAAAAAATGCACATATATGTTACAGGGATCTATTTTTATTTTGTAGGTAACAGGGAAGACATTAAAGGGACATAATACTCATATGCTAAATCACTTGAAACTGATGCAGTATAACTGTAAAAAGCTGACAGGAAAATATCACCTGAGCATCTCTATGTAAAAAAGGAAGATATTTTACCTCACAATTTCCTCAGCTCAGCAGAGTAAGTTCTGTGTAAAAAGTTATACTCAGCTGCTCCCAGCTGCAGGTAAAAAAATTTAAAAAAATGAAGAAATGAACAGCAGCCAATCAGCATCAGCAGTGCTGAGGTCATGAACTCTTACTGTGATCTCATGAGATTTGACTTAACTCTCATGAGATTTCATAGTAAGCTTCCTTTACCTGATTGGTGAAATAATATGAGAGTGCACGATGCTAGTCCCTTCAGATGTCCCAGGACAAACACACTAAAATGCTGCTTAGAAATCCTTTACAATGGGAGGTGGCTACTGAGGAACTTTTGAGGTAAAATATCTTTCTTTTTACATAGAGATGTTCAGGTGATATTTTCTAATCAGCTTTTTACAGCTATGCTGCATCAATTTCAAGTGTTTAAACATTTGGGTATTATGGCCCTTTAAATATTCTATTAATTGTAACACCATGCATGTTATTTTTCTATTCACCTGTAGAGGGTGCAATGCTCAATATGTGACGCGCACACAGGGGGTGCTCAAAGACAGGTTTTAGAACGTTTAAGGGCAATTGAAAATCCTGACTCATAGACCCTTATTTCTAGACATTTCAGAAATTTACATAATTATGATACTTGGCATTGTTTTCATCCCCAAAAAGTAGAAGGGCCCTGGATAAACAGGAAGTATACTGTATTTTTTCAATTACAGATCCAAAAAAAGAAACCAAAAATTAAATATGAATATTGCATAAATATTCTTTTACATGTTTTCATCTATTTAACTGCAAAGGGCTCCAATGCTCTTATATTTATGTCTATATGTGTACATATGTATTAATGTGTTAATATGTGTGTGTGTGTGTGTATGTGTATATATATATATATATATATATATATATATATATATATATATCTCAAAAGTCCATGCTACAGTGTTGCCCTCCAATGGTCATCCGCCTGGGTGCATAAATATAGTAAATATTCCTCAAAGCAAATGCACTCTCTGGACTTTTTGGTAAAGAAAAATCACAAATTTATTGGAACGTTTTCGGGGAGAACTTTCCCTTCATCAGCATGATAACATTGTGACAAATTCACACTAACATACAAAAAGTGAGATACAAATTTAATAACAAAATACAAACACCTGTGAAAAGCTATGCGTTCCAAGGTGATCCCAACCGGAAGTGTACCCAGCCGTGTCACTTCCGGTATAACAAATAAATAGAAACATTGCATTTCAATAATTCATATAAGATTATTAAAGTAAGGGACATAAGAAAAAACACAACCATAATATTGCAGTAACAATTCCTGCTAAGCTTATAAGTGCCTGATATGTGTCCCTTAATTTTGTGTTACACTTCGGCTATTATCGCCGCTAATTCAAAGTCGAAATTGCTTATTTAGTTAATTAGGTTAAGAAACCATGTGTTAAGTGAGTATAAATTACCACCTTAGTGGTCCTACTTATCCTATAAGAAGTGATTTTCCAGCCTTCAGTAAAATTTAAAAGACCTTTATTGTCTCCTTGCAGGGTCCATCATACAAACAACGTTTCAAACCACAACTTGGTTCTTAATCATGTAGAGACATGATTAAGAACCAAGTTGTGATTTGAAACGTTGTTTGTATGATGGACCCTGCAAGGAGACAATAAAGGTCTTTTAAATTTTACTGGAGGCTGGAAAATCACTTCTTTTGGACTCTACATTGGGGTTTGGCTAACCCATTCCTGTGCCCCAGGACATCAATAAAGGTGCTGTCTTTCCCAACTATATTTAACCTACTTATCCTATATCCACCATTGAGATATAGCTCTGTGCCTTTCTGCTGGAGCGCACTCCGTGCGTTCCACCATGCGGAGAAACCGGAAGTGATGTGTTTTAACAACTCCCGGCTAAATCGGACCCATACTAATGCTCCTCCCGGGTGACTAAAAACTAGCCTTTATACTAATACACTGTGTATTGCTAATACAGTTTATAATAATGTGCTTCTCAAAACTGTGACTCACCCTAATACATATAAAGTAAAACACCATAAAGGAAAATATTTAGAACAATATTTAGAACAAAGATACATAATTCCCCAGTTTTGCATAACCAACACGGTTATATTAATATAATTTTTATTTCTGTGGTTACCTTGTCAAAGCCTCTGCAGATTGCCCCCTTATTTCAGCTCTTTTGACATACTTGCATTTTAGCCAATCAGTGCCCTCTCATGAGTAACTCCACTGGCATGAGCACAATGTTATCTATAACAAACTCCCGCTAGCTGTGAAAAACTGTCAAATGCAATGAGATAAGAGGCAGTTCAACGGCTTAGAAATTAGCATATAAGCCTACCTAGGTTTAGCTTTTCTGCAAAGAATACCAAGAGAACAAAGCAAATTTGATGATAAAAGAAAATTGGAAAGTTGTTTAAAATTGCATGCCCTATCTGAATCATGAAAGTTTAATTTTGACTAGACTGTCCCTTTAAACTGTTACAATTCATAGCGAGAACACAATTTTGAAACAATTTTCGATTTTGCTTCTGTTATTAAATTTGCTTCATTCTCTTTTTCCCATTAGTGCATTGCTGCACCTGAGCCTACTTTCTCACAAATAATACCAAGAAACTCAAGTAAATTTGATAACAGAAGTAAATTAGAAAGTTTATATTTGCATGCTCTGTTTGATTCGTGAAAGCTTAAGTTTGACTTAAGTCCCTTTAACTGAAATACAATAAAGTATACCTATATATCTTTTGTTAAAGAAATAGCAATGCACATGGGTAAGCCAATCACACAAGGCATCTATGTGCAGCCACCAATAAATAGCTACTGAGCCTATTTAGATATGCTTTTCAACAAAGGATATCAAGAGGATCAAGTAAATTAGATAATAGAAGTAAATTGGAAAGTTGATTAGAACTGTATGCTCTTTCTGAATCGTGAAAGAAAACATTTGGGTTTCATGTCCCTTTAAAGAGTTTCCATGCAGAGAAGCTTGGCAACAAATTTAAAGTGACATAAAAGTCCCTAGAATGTTTTAGCATTTTTTTAAAGCCACTTGCTTTTTGCATAGTATTTAAACTCTATAGAGGGATTCCCTATTCCCTTAGGCCTAGATTTGGAGTTCGGCGGTAAAAGGGCTGTTAACGCTCCGCGGGTTTTTTTCTGGCCGCACCATAAATTTAACTCTGGTATCGAGAGTTCAAACAAATGCTGCGTTAGGCTCCAAAAAAGGAGCGTAGAGCATATTTACCGCAAATGCAACTCTCGATACCAGAGTTGCTTACGGACGCGGCCGGCATCAAAAACGTGCTCGTGCACGATTCTCCTATAGGAAACAATGGGGCAGTTTGAGCTGAAAAAAAACCTAACACCTGCAAAAAAGCAGCGTTCAGCTCTTAACGCAGCCCCATTGTTTCCTATGGGGAAACACTTCCTACGTCTGCACCTAACACTCTAACATGTACCCCGAGTCTAAACACCCCTAACCTTACACTTATTAACCCCTAATCTGCCGCCCCCGCTATCGCTGACCCCTGCATTACACTTTTAACCCCTAATCTGCCGCTCCGTAAACCGCCGCCACCTACGTTATCCCTATGTACCCCTAATCTGCTGCCCCTAACACCGCCGACCCCTATGTTATATTTATTAACCCCTAATCTGCCCCCCACAACGTCGCCGACACCTGCCTACACTTATTAACCCCTAATCTGCCGAGCGGACCTGAGCGCTACTATAATAAAGTTATTAACCCCTAATCCGCCTCACTAACCCTATCATAAATAGTATTAACCCCTAATCTGCCCTCCCTAACATCGCCGACACCTACCTTCAATTATTAACCCCTAATCTGCCGACCGGAGCTCACCGCTATTCTAATAAATGTATTAACCCCTAAAGCTAAGTCTAACCCTAACACTAACACCCCCCTAAGTTAAATATAATTTTTATCTAACGAAATAAATTAACTCTTATTAAATAAATGATTCCTATTTAAAGCTAAATACTTACCTGTAAAATAAATCCTAATATAGCTACAATATAAATTATAATTATATTATAGCTATTTTAGGATTAATATTTATTTTACAGGCAACTTTGTAATTATTTTAACCAGGTACAATAGCTATTAAATAGTTAAGAACTATTTAATAGTTACCTAGTTAAAATAATAACAAATTTACCTGTAAAATAAATCCTAACCTAAGATATAATTAAACCTAACACTACCCTATCAATAAAATAATTAAATAAACTACCTACAATTACCTACAATTAACCTAACACTACACTATCAATAAATTAATTAAACACAATTGCTACAAATAAATACAATTAAATAAACTATCTAAAGTACAAAAAATAAAAAAGAACTAAGTTACAGAAAATAATAAAATATTTACAAACATAAGAAAAATATTACAACAATTTTAAACTAATTACACCTACTCTAAGCCCCCTAATAAAATAACAAAGCCCCCCAAAATAAAAAATTCCCTACCCTATTCTAAAATACAAATATTACAAGCTCTTTTACCTTACCAGCCCTGAACAGGGCCCTTTGCGGGGCATGCCCCAAGAATTTCAGCTCTTTTGCCTGTAAAAAAAAACATACAATACCCCCCCCCCCAACATTACAACCCACCACCCAC
The DNA here is from genome assembly GCF_027579735.1 of Bombina bombina. NCBI lineage: Eukaryota > Metazoa > Chordata > Amphibia > Anura > Bombinatoridae > Bombina > Bombina bombina. The sequence goes on along the minus strand of NC_069502.1, from coordinate 672,313,486 downwards.
ATACCCCTAATCTAACCCAAACCCCCCTTAAATAAACCTAACACTACCCCCCTGATGATCTTCCTACCTTGTCTTCACCATGCCAGGTTCACCGATCCGTCCTGGCTCCAAGATCTTCATCCAACCCAAGCGGGGGCTAGACATCCACTGAAGAAGTCCAGAAGAGGGTCCAAAGTCTTCCTCCTATCCGGCAAGAAGAGGACATCCGGACCGGCAAACATCTTCTCCAAGCGGCATCTTCTATCTTCTTCCATCCGATGACGACCGGCTCCATCTTGAAGACCTCCAGCGCGGATCCATCCTCTTCTTCCGACGACTAGACGACGAATGACGGTTCCTTTAAGGGACGTCATCCAAGATGGCTTCCCTCGAATTCCGATTGGCTGATAGGATTCTATCAGCCAATCGGAATTAAGGTAGGAATTTTCTGATTGGCTGATGGAATCAGCCAATCAGAATCAAGTTCAATCCGATTGGCTGATCCAATCAGCCAATCAGATTGAGCTCGCATTCTATTGGCTGTTCCGATCAGCCAATAGAATGCGAGCTCAATCTGATTGGCTGATTGGATCAGCCAATCGGATTGAACTTGATTCTGATTGGCTGATTCCATCAGCCAATCAGAAAATTCCTACCTTAATTCCGATTGGCTGATAGAATCCTATCAGCCAATCGGAATTCGAGGGACGCCATCTTGGATGACGTCCCTTAAAGGAACCGTCATTCGTCGTCTAGTCGTCGGAAGAAGAGGATGGATCCGCGCTGGAGGTCTTCAAGATGGAGCCGGTCGTCATCGGATGGAAGAAGATAGAAGATGCCGCTTGGAGAAGATGTTTGCCGGTCCGGATGTCCTCTTCTTGCCGGATAGGAGGAAGACTTTGGACCCTCTTCTGGACTTCTTCAGTGGATGTCTAGCCCCCGCTTGGGTTAGATGAAGATCTTGGAGCCAGGACGGATCGGTGAACCTGGCATGGTGAAGACAAGGTAGGAAGATCATCAGGGGGGTAGTGTTAGGTTTATTTAAGGGGGGTTTGGGTTAGATTAGGGGTATGTGGGTGGTGGGTTGTAATGTTGGGGGGTGGGTATTGTATGGTTTTTTTTTACAGGCAAAAGAGCTGAAATTCTTGGGGCATGCCCCGCAAAGGGCCCTGTTCAGGGCTGGTAAGGTAAAAGAGCTTGTAATATTTGTATTTTAGAATAGGGTAGGGAATTTTTTATTTTGGGGGGCTTTGTTATTTTATTAGGGGGCTTAGAGTAGGTGTAATTAGTTTAAAATTGTTGTAATATTTTTCTTATGTTTGTAAATATTTTATTATTTTCTGTAACTTAGTTCTTTTTTATTTTTTGTACTTTAGATAGTTTATTTAATTGTATTTATTTGTAGCAATTGTGTTTAATTAATTTATTGATAGTGTAGTGTTAGGTTAATTGTAGGTAATTGTAGGTAGTTTATTTAATTATTTTATTGATAGGGTAGTGTTAGGTTTAATTATATCTTAGGTTAGGATTTATTTTACAGGTAAATTTGTTATTATTTTAACTAGGTAACTATTAAATAGTTCTTAACTATTTAATAGCTATTGTACCTGGTTAAAATAATTACAAAGTTGCCTGTAAAATAAATATTAATCCTAAAATAGCTATAATATAATTATAATTTATATTGTAGCTATATTAGGATGTATTTTACAGGTAAATATTTAGCTTTAAATAGGAATTATTTATTTAATAAGAGTTAATTTATTTCGTTAGATAAAAATTATATTTAACTTAGGGGGGTGTTAGTGTTAGGGTTAGACTTAGCTTTAGGGGTTAATACATTTATTAGAATAGCGGTGAGCTCCGGTCGGCAGATTAGGGGTTAATAATTGAAGGTAGGTGTCGGCGATGTTAGGGAGGGCAGATTAGGGGTTAATACTATTTATGATAGGGTTAGTGAGGCGGATTAGGGGTTAATAACTTTATTATAGTAGCGCTCAGGTCCGCTCGGCAGATTAGGGGTTAATAAGTGTAGGTAGGTGTCGGCGACGTTGAGGGGGGCAGATTAGGGGTTAATAAATATAACATAGGGGTCGGCGATGTTAGGGGTAGCAGATTAGGGGTACATAGGGATAACGTAGGTGGCGGCGATTTGCGGTCGGAAGATTAGGGGTTAATTATTTTAAGTAGCTTGCGGCGACGTTGTGGGGGGCAAGTTAGGGGTTAATAGATATAATACAGGGGTCGGCGGTGTTAGGGGCAGCAGATTAGGGGTACATAAGTATAACGTAGGTGGCGGTCGGCAGATTAGGGGTTAAAAATTTTAATCGAGTGGCGGCGATGTGGGGGGACCTCGGTTTAGGGGTACATAGGTAGTTTATGGGTGTTAGTGTACTTTAGGGTACAGTAGTTAAGAGCTTTATAAACCGGCGTTAGCCAGAAAGCTCTTAACTCCTGCTATTTTCAGGCGGCTGGAATCTTGTCGTTAGAGCTCTAACGCTCACTGCAGAAACGACTCTAAATACCGGCGTTAGAAAGATCCCATTGAAAAGATAGGCTACGCAAATGGCGTAGGGGGATCTGCGGTATGGAAAAGTCGCGGCTGTAAAGTGAGCGTTAGACCCTTTAATCACTGACTCCAAATACCAGCGGGCGGCCAAAACCAGCGTTAGGAGCCTCTAACGCTGGTTTTGACGGCTACCGCCGAACTCTAAATCTAGGCCTTAGAAAGCACCAAAAGCCCTGCTGCCTCTGGGATTTTCCACAGAATGCACAAAGCATGCACTGTGATTTGCTGTAGGAATGTTCAAAATTATTTAACGCTTTTTAGAATATAGTCTTTGGGATTTGAACTGACAAGTAGCTGCAAGGCCCTATGTTATTCTGTGTGATATAGTCATAAGTTGTAATTATTGTAGGCACTTAGGGCTAGATTTATCAAAGGCTAGGCGAACTCTGTATGTGCTTCGCCTGTAACTGCGCCCACCTCGCCTCCGGAGAAGCGCACATGTGCTCCTTAATTTATAAAAAAAATAGACCTAACTTTGCGCAGGCGAGCTGGTGCGTAATAATGATAAATTTTGCCTGTCGGAAACAGCATTTACTCCCTATTTATCACAGTACATCCCTATAAATATTTACGCCGCCATGTTTTGATTATTAAAAAAACGTTTTTTAAGTTAATATTTAGCTTATATTTATATTATATAATGTTTCTGTGCTGTTTTTGACATATGTTGATAATTTAAGATTGCAAAAATAAATATATCAATATATCGATATATATATATATAAAACTGTTGGTACACATGCGCCAGTGGAAGCGCAAATTTCTGGCAATAACAGGTCTCTTCTTGGTGCTGAGCTTTTGAAAAATTGGTTAAAAGAAGAAAGTACAGCATTACAAGATGTAAAAGCATGTATTATAATGGTGTTCGCCTCAGTATGTATGGCGAAATATACAACACGCAATTAAAGCCGAAAGTTCAATTCCCTATCGGTGCAAAGCAATGATAAATAACAAACTGGGCGTATTTTTCGGTCGGGCTGTTAAATTACGCCTATTACTAATGTATATTGGTGCACTCAGGAGCGCGCCCGTGCGCCTAGGAGAATGCAAGTGGAGTGCGAAGAAGTTTATTTCAGATTTGCGCAATTATAGGCGCAGAGTACTTTGATGAATATGAGGATCAGTTTGTATGTGCTATTTTGGACAGAATTATAGGAGAAGGTCTTTGATAAATCTAGCCCTTAGAGTATGTGCATATGATCAGATGGAGTTTTCCTGACAAAAAGGAATTTATTGTGTAATGTGAGGATGAGGACTGCAATCACTACCCCTGGTATCAATGGTCTCATGGGAGTTTGCCAAATTGTAACACTACTCTACTAGACATGATCTAGATAGTAGTTATTTAGTTCACTGTGATTTAAAACAAACAAAGCTTGGAAGAGCAGCTCACCAACTAGATAATCTGACAAAACAAGTGTCTTAGTCAAAGTATTTTTTTTATTCTGGGAAAACATAGGCTCATATATTGGAGCACATATGTTGTTGTTTCTTCAATAGTTGTTTGAGATTGATTGAGGCACTACTAATAAGGGGCAAGCACCTGCTGACCAATAAAAAAGCAGGATGGACCTCATCAGTCCATTAAAAGGCCAGTGACACCGGCTGGTCAGTGACATTACTTTTTCACCATGTGAACCAGGAGACATTTACCTGCCCTTATGGTCTAATCAAGGGGTTGGGGACACAACACTGTAATGTACATTATTTATTTTACCAGTGTAAATCTTAGAGTGTAGGTTTAAAAGGGTGAAAGTTAGGGTGTATGTAATGTTGAATGTGTGGGTTTGAGGGCGTAAGAAGGTGTGTGTAAGGGTCAATATGAGGGTGTAGAAATGTGTATGTAAGGGTGAATGTGTGAGTGTGAATAAAGGTGTGCGTAAGAGTAAATGTGTTGGTGTGAAAGGTGTATCAAGGTTGCATGTAAGGGTGTATGTGTGGGTTAGGGTGTATAAAGGTGTGTGTGTGTAAGGGTAAATGTGACGTGCAGTCATAGGAGGCAGGTGAGGCAGCACCTCACCTGTCCTATGTGTGTAATTACACTTTTTTGTAATAATCTGTAATTAAAAAAAATAACCCCCCCCCACACCGCCGCCAACATGACATGCAATTCTATCCAAAGTAAATTATTTGTCTTACACATCCATATTGTGCAAGGAAGGAGAGGCTGTGAGCCGTTCAGCTCCCCTCCCTTCGCGCAATACGGATGTCTTTGAGGCAATTTTTCATATGGGCCGCGCAGAGTCTGCCACCCAGTGGTTAAGTCTCTTAGTACGCGACCCATATAGCTCCCAATAGAGGCTGCTCTCTAAGCAGCCTTGGGAGCCCAGTCAATCAGCGCTCAGTGGCAGCTCTCTTTTGTGAGTGACGTCATCGAGGTCTGGCCGGGCGTCGGGCGGGAAGAGAGAGGCGCGTAGTGAGGTGTGGTGATGAGTCGGTGAGCCACTCAGTGTCAGTGACTGACTGTGAGTCTCGTGAGGAGTGGATCCAATTCTCGTCTTTATCTGAGGCTGAGCCCTTCAGCCCTTAGCCTTTGGACCTTGGTTATCAACTGGAATACCGGCGTAGTAGCAGCAGCGGAGCTGCCTTGTTGGTTAGGTAGGTCAGGGACAGGGTTGGTCATCGTCAGCACATGTAGGAATATGATTGTGACATAGCTTGTGATAAATCTACTTGTCTCTTATACATTTTATTATGAATTTTCCTTTGTGTGGTTGGTTTAGTATAGTTGCTTCTTTCTCTTGGGGAAAACTGCAGAACAGACGTCTTGTTATGTTACAAATATATACAACTTCCTCCTTCAAGTACATGTTAAAAATAAAATCCCTTTTGCTCATGCAGTTTTGAATATGTGATATAAACACAAATTGGCTTTACCCTAAGATAAGTAAGCTAATTGGTCGTCAGTTTGCATACAGTGCTCCCTTCAAATCTTCTGTTACTTTATACTTTAAACAAATCCGGCCCACTTGAGAATCTGGCCTAAACTCAAAATAAGGAAATATGGGGCTCCAAAATAAAGTAGATCAGTCTAGGATTTGTATTTATCTTTGTTGATCTTATAGAGCAGATAACATAATCTGTGCCTTCATCACCCTGTTCAACATTAGTGTTTATGTATAAACTCTCAAGTAATATGCTGATAAGTCTCTTAGTTTGCGGCCCATATAGCTCCCTCCCATGTATATTTTCTTTGAAATTATCTTTGAAGAATCAATATAGGGGCTTAAACTTCACAAATGTGAAATTTTATAATTTGGCCGCAATTATGAAATTTGCTTTAGGTTGGATAACTGAGAAGGACTTTGTGGAATTATTCAGTTTGGAAACAAAACTTATACAGTGGGTATAGAAAACAATCACCCCCCTTAAAAATAATCACATTTTGTTGCTTTGCAGCCTGAAATAAAGACAGACACAGTTTTTGTTTATCCAGTTGTAATTACTCAGTGCAACTTATAACATCCAAGTGAAAGATATAACACCAACATGTCAGGCAAAAATAAAGACAATTCAAAAACAGAATCACTGAGTTGGAAAAAGGATCACCCCCTCCTAAAATTACTTGTAAATTCAATCAGGTGTAGCTAATCACCTTCTCAACGGCACACACAAAGCCATTTGACTTTCAACTGTGATCAGCTGTGGGCATATTGATTAGCTCAACATGAAAAGAGCTTTCCTGGAGCAAGTGCAAGTGAAGCAAACAATTAACTATGGGTGGCAAGGCACTGTCAAAAGATCTCTGGGATAATGTTATGGACAGGCACAAGTCAGGAGATGGATACAAGAAAATATCAAAGGCTTTATCAATGCCTAGAAGCACAGTGAAGTCTATTATTAAGAAGTGGAAGGTATTTGGTACAACACAGACCCACTCTCTCTAAACTGGATGAAAGAGTCAGGAGGAAAATGGTCAGAGAGGCTACCAAGAGGCCCACAGCAACCCTGAAGCAGTTGCAGGAATTTATGACGAAGAGTGGTCATTGTGTGCATGTGACAACAATATCACAAATTCTCCACAAATATGGCTTGTATGGGAGGGTTGCAAGAAAAAAGCCACTCCTCAAGAAAGGCACCATGCGGTCACGACTGAGCTTTGCCATAACACACCTAGGAGATTCTGAGGCCACATGGAAAAAGGTGTTATGGTCAGATGAGACTAAAATTGAATTATGTGGCCTTAACACCAAACGATATGTCTGGAGGAAATCCAATACAGCTCACCATCCAAATAACACTATAATAAAAAAAAAAAATAAAAAAAAAATAGTATACAATAGGATAGTTACTTCCCTTTAGTTAGAACCACTGCCTTACAAACAATCTCTCTCAAAGCTGTACAACCGATGTATATTGGCAGATAGAGGCGCTGGTTCTAAGGGGTCTCCAAAGGATTTCTCTCTGTTTCACAATTTTCCCAGAAGAATTCTGTCTGTATCAGTGTTCAAAGAATATCACATTGGCATAGTATGTCTGAGCACCTTAGTAGATAAGTGCAGTATACTCACAGAATAATATCAGACAAACGGCTCCACAGGTGATTTCACAATCTTCCCAAAAAAGGGGTTCTGTCTGTATAGAATGATATCAGGCAAAACAGCTCCACAGGTGATTTCACAAAAGCAGCAGGTGATTTCACAAAAACAACGATCAAGAAAGGAAAAAAGCTGACTTTTTTTTTTTTTTTTTAAATATAATATATATTTATTTTGCTCAACGCAAAAGTGTTTCAACGGCTATACCGTCTTTTTCAAGAGCTATTTAAAAACTTTGTATAGCTTACAGAACCAAATAACACTATACCTGCTACAGTAAAGCACGGAGATGGTAATATCCTGTTATGGGGGTGTTTCTCTGTAGCAGGCACTGGAGCACTTGTCAGGATAGAAGGAATAATGGATGGGGCAAAATACCGTCAAATTCTTGAGGAAAATCTGCTGCCATCTGCCAGTAAGTTGTCAATGGGAAGAAGGTTTACCTTCCAACATAACAATGACCCAAAGCACACAGCAAAAATGACCACACAGTGGTTGAAGGAGAAAAAGGTGAATGTCCTTGCATGGCCTAGTCAGAGCCCAGACTTAAACCCCAGTGAATATCTGTGGCATGACTTGAAGACTGCAGTCCACAAACGGTCACCTTAAAATGTAACGGAACTGGAGCAGTTCTGCAAAGAAGAATGGGCAAATATTGCACAGTCTAGATGTGCAAAGTTAGTAGAGACATATCCCAACAGACTAAAGGCTGTAATTAAAGAAAAAGATGGTTCAACAAAATACTGACACAAGGGGGTGATCCTTTTTCCAACTCAGTGATTCTGTTTTTGAATTGTCTTTATATTTGCCTGACATGTTGGTGTTTTATCTTTCACTTGGATGTTATAAGTTGCACTGAGTAATTACAACTGGATAAACAAAAACTGTGTCTGTCTTTATTTCAGGCTGCAATGCAACAAAATTTGATTATTTTAAAGGAGGGTGATTCTTTTCAATACACACTGCATCACCATTTTCTTTGAAAGCGATATTAGATCTTCCACATATTAAACTCCCAGCTAATATCTCTAATCTATGTGTCTTTAGTAATATAATCTCTGTGTGGCAGAAATTTTGCTCAGAGCTTCAGATTTATTATAGATTAACACATTATTTGCCTATATTAGGAAATCCTGATTTTATATCGGTTTAACAGGTGATCCATTTTATGTTTGGTCAGAAAAAGGGCGTAAATATGTTAGCCAGATGCAATATAAAGATACTAAGCTAATTCATTCTTTTGATAAATTGAGGAAAGATTTTAATATGCCTAAGGCTGATTTTTTTTGTTGTTGCATATTTGCAACTCAGACTTTGGTGTAATTCTCTCCAATCGGAACATGGCTCAGATTGGGGCCTACGTGAATTAGATACATTTATACTAGTAGTACATCAATCAGGTTGTTGTTCTTTATTTACTCTATATGATATTATAATAACCCACTATGGTCAAAAGAATTTGGATAGCTTATCACTTAAATTGTATAATTATTTTGCTGATTTAACCACTGAAATTGTAAAACAAAGTATTAGGCTAATAGGAAAAACTTCAGTGACAGTTGGATGGAGATGATCACGTTTTAAATTGGTCAATCAAATTTTTGTCACACCTCTTACAAGTACAAAATGGTAAGCAGGCAGTAATATAAAGTGCTTTAAATGTAATTTTTCAAAGGTTGATCTATTGCATTGCACATCGTCTTGTCCCAAGATATTCCAATTCTGGCAGTATATCAGTTTCTGGCTAAACAAATATTTAGAAAATGCTGTATTGTCCTATGTATGCATTTTTTTTTATATATAAGCAATCTGAAACACAGAGAAACACTAGATTAATTAATACGTCCATTCTTATAGATCGTAATTTATTGTTCCAAAAATAGAAATCCAAATTTGCGACCAGTATTGCAGAATTTACTAGGACCATATATACTGAAATTATCATGGAGCAATACAGCATTAGTATCTTTACTGTTAGATAGTATATTTACTGTTAGAGAATTCATGAGATCATTCCCTGCCGTTTTACACTTACAGATTATATGTCCATTCCAGAAATCTATATTTTTTCTATCTCAAATTCATAATGGCACATTCACACCAGATTGGTTATGTAATTAATCACAGGGTATAGGACAGACAGGGGGAACCTTTGATTTATTTATGCTTTTTTTCTCCTTCTAGGTAATGCTAATATACATTTTTACTTATATTATAAATAGATGAATATGAATTCAGATAAGCTTGGTACTAATTCTGTATAAGTGATTACCTAACATACGGCTAGATTACGAGTTTTGCGGTAATAGCTGCTCGGTGCTAACTTGCAAGTTATTGTCGCCGCTCACTTACTTACAGTGCTGGTATTACAGGTTTTCATAAACCCGGCATTAACAGGCAAGAAGTGAGTGTAGAGCAAAATTGAGCTCCATACCACACTCCAATACCAGCGCTGCTTAAATCAGTAGTGAGCTGGTTTTATGTGCTTGTGCACGATTTCCCATAGACATCAATGGGGAGAGCCGGCTGAAAAAAAGCCTAACACCTGCAAAAAAGCAGCGTAAAGCGGGCCCCATTGAATCAATGGGGAAACAAAATTTATGTGTACACCTAACACCCTAACATGAACCCCCGAGTCTAAACACCCCTAATCTTAAATGTATTAATCCCTAATCTGCCGCCCCCGACATCACCGACACCTACATTATAATTATTAACCCTTAATCTGCCACTCCGGACATCGCAGCCACTATAATAAACATATTAACCCCTAAACCGCCGCACTCCCGCATCGCAAACACTAGTTAAATATTATTAACCCCTAATCTGCCGCCCCTAACATCGCCGCCACCTACCTACATTTATTAACACCTAATCTGCCGCCCCCAACATCACCGCCACTATACTAAATTTATTAACCCCTAAACCTAAGTCTAACCCTAACTCTAACACCCCTAACTTAAATATAATTAAAATAACTCTAAATAAAACCTTCTATTAATAACTAAATAATTCCTATTTAAAACTAAATACTTACATATAAAATAAACCCTAAGCTAGCTACAATATAACTAATAGTTACATTTAGCTTAGGGTTTATTTTTATTTTACAGGCAAGTTTGTATTTATTTTTACTAGGTAGAATAGTTACTAAATAGTTATTAACTATGTACTAACTACCTAGTTAAAATAAATACAAATTTACCTGTAAAATAAAAACCTAACCTGAGTTACACTAACACCTAACATTGCACTAAAATTAAATAAATTACCTAAATTAAATACAATTACCTAAATTACAGAAAACAAAACATTAAATTACACAAAATAAAAAAAGAAATTATGAGATATTTAAACTAATTACACCTAATCTAATAGCCCTATCAAAATAAAAAATGCACCCCCAAAATAAAAAAAAACCCCTAGCCTAAACTAAACTACAAATAGCCCTTAAAAGGGCCCTTTGTGGGGCATTGCCCCAAAGAAATCAGCTCCTTTACCTGTTAAAAAAAAATACAAACAACCCCACAACAGTAAAACCCACCACCCACACAACCAACTGTCAGGAATTCCACCTTATCAGACATCAGCACCACCCTCTCTACAATACCACCTTTAGTTTCTATGTCCAACCCACCTACTCTATATCACCTGGGCTGAGAGATCAGACAGGTGCTTAGTTATTAAGTTAGTACCTGAGCTACACAGTCTATTTGGATTTGTTCCTTACTGGAAATTCGTTTCCTAACTTACATATTCTCTAAAACCTGCCTGGATTTCTTTTATCTCTCCCTTTGGATTAAAAGCTTACTCAGCCTTCCACCTTTATCCGGATACAAGCTGTTACCAGCTTTTTACCTAAGAAGCCTTTAGTAACATTCTTTTTACCTACACCAACCTGCAAGGAGTATCTAACAGCCTGACTCATTCCACACGGAGTCGACTGACGTCACTCGCGATTGTGCGGAACAGCGCTCCTGACCTGTCAATCACTGCAGTGCTTCAGACCGCACACGCTGTTTGCTCCTCACAGAGACTGTACACACTGCCTGCATCCCACACGCTGTTCAGAGGTAAACACAGCCTTTACATTTGCTGAGCGCCTGCTCATAATTATCCTCCTGCCACAGTGTGAGTGTTGTGTCCATTGTTATTAATAAGGAGCCGGTTTATATTGTTTCCATTCCTGATTCTCCTGGGATAAGGAATATTGTTGTGCCTTGCATTCTACTATAAGAATCCATCCTGAACTGTATATATGTGTAAATAGTATTTTGAACTAATTTAGATTATCTGATACCGGAGATAACAGGTCTCTACCTGCATACCTCAACGAAGGGAATCAATAATTCACTGCAAGCTTAATTGGGTGTCTTGTCACATAGGTTACTCCTGGCTGAGTGAGACAAATACCAAATCTGCAGCTGCAGATCCACATCTTCCTCCAATCCATTACAGAATAACTAAGCCTAAAATGGATCCAGCGGATTTGTCTCAAGTGGTTTACAGTCTTACTCAAAGGGTAGATCAAATGGGTTAGGCCCTTAGCAACCTACAGGTAGAAAATGAGACTTTAAGAAAAATAATTAAAGACACAGTAGCACCTAAACCATCACCTCCTGAGAGTTCACCAGAACCACATATTTCTCCTCCAGATCTCTTCTCTGGGGAACAGACGTTCATACCGCCAGTTCAGAAATGCTTGCCTCCTTACCTTTTCATTAAAGACAAAAACCTTTCCTAATTATAGGGTTAAGGTTTTAACTATGATCTCTTATCTACATGGGGAGCCAAGGATCTGGGCTGAGTCTTTCTTTGAAATGAATAACCCGATCATTTCCTCCATAGACCATTTTTTGGCAGCAATGGATGAGCTGTATTCTGACACCAACTCCCAGCTCACTGCCGAAACCAAGATGAGAGCTTTGAAACAGGGATCCAGATCTGCAGAGGTATACATAACAGAGTTCAAACAGTTTGCTACAGACTCTCAGTGGAACAGTATCGCTCTCAAGAATCAATTCCGTCTAGGACTCTCAGATCCTGTAAAAGATGAATTAGCGAGAGTAGAACTCCCTGATACTTTGGAAGCATTGATGAGGCTTTTTATACAAATAGACCGTCGGATTAAAGAGAGGAGAAGTGAACGGCATAGCACTGAACAGGCTTATAGAAAACCTTCCTCACCCTCACAACACTCTAACACTGCTGGAGCCACCCAGGAACCTATGGATATAGGACTCTTGAGAGGACCGTTATCACAGGAAGAAAAGCAGAGAAGGAAGACATTGGCCTTATGTTTATACTGTGCTAACCCCGGACACACGGTGAAGGAATGCCCCATTCTGCAGAAGAATAAGAGGAGTAAGTTTATACTGAATAATACCTCTGTTTACTTGAAAAACAAGCCTATTTACTGTACCATCTCTCTCTCTTTGCAGTGGCACCGTAAGCGATTTGCCACTGAGGCTATAGTCGACACAGGTGCCTACGGCAACTACATTGATTTAGAATTTGTTAAAAGCAATAAAGTTCCTCTTGAGAAAAAATTGCAACCTGTGTCTATTCGTGTAGTAGATGGGACTTACATATCCAGTGACCCTATAACGCACCATACGATTCCTTTACTGGTTAGTACCCAAGACAGCCATCACGAATTCATCAGATTTGATGTGCTTCCTTTGCCGCTTTTCCCCATTGTTTTAGGCATTCAGTGGATAAAATTACATGAGCCTTCCATAAACTGGAAGACTTTACAAGTAACTTTAACTCCCCATACTGTCACAATGTATGTCATGATGCACCACATACAATTAATTTATCTGAAGAAACTCCTCAAATTCCTTTAGAGTACTCCAAATATAAAGAAGTTTTTAGCAAACGGGAGGCAGAGTCTCTTCCACCTCACCGCAGTTATGACTGCCCTATTGACCTAAAACCTGGTTCTGCTATACCCTACAGTCATTTATACCCTCTTAGCCAACCTGGGTTGGCACATTTGAAGTCATACCTTGACGAAAATTTAAAAAAAAAGTTTCATTAGACCTTCTGTTTCGCCTGCTGTTGCGGGCATGTTCTTTGTCACAAATAAGGACCAGACATTGCGCCCCATAATAGATTATAGGGAGCTAAACAAAATTACTGTGAAAAACAGATATCCTCTCCCCCTGAATTTCTGAGCTTATTGAGCGTTTACATCAAGCTTAAATATTCACTAAACTAGACCTAAGGGGTGCTTACAACCTCATACGCATACGATAGGGAGATGAGTGGCTAACAGCATTTAGAACCAGATACGGGCTCTATGAGTATCTGGTTATGCCGTTTGGGTTATGCAATGCCCCGGCTACCTTTCAACACTATATCAATGACGTATTCAGAGATTTGTTGGATATTTGTGTTGTTGTCTACTTAGACGATATTCTGGTATATTCCCAGAACTTAGAGGATCACCGAAAACACGTTAGTTGGGTCCTATCAAGGTTACAAGTACACCAATTGTATGCCAAGGCAGAAAAATTTCTTTTTCATACAAACAAGATTTCCTTCCTGGGATATAACATCTCACCAGAAGGAATTGAGATGCAACCTAACAAAGTAGAAGCTGTTAGAAACTGGCCAACACCTACCAATAGAAAAGAACTTCAGCGGTTTCTTGGTTTTAGCAATTACTACAGGAAATTCATCAAAGGATATTCAGTAATTGCTAAACCCTTAACAGTTCTTACAGGCACAAGTACTACATTCTCTTGGAATTCAGAAGCTAATGAAGCATTTGAGTATCTGAAGTCAGCTTTCAATTCTGCTTTGATCTTACATCATCCAAATCCAGAACCTCAGTTCTTCCTGGAAGTCGATGCCTCGGAGTATGCATTAGGCGCAGTTCTCTCCCAGAGAGAAAGTTTAACCCAACCTTTACATCCTGTGGCTTTTTATTCAAAAGTATTGACTCCACCTGAGAGGAATTACCCTATAGGTGAAAAAGAATTGTTGTCCATTAAGAGGTCATTTGAGAACTGGAGACACCTGCTGGAAGGTACAATCCTACCTGTTATTGTGTATACAGATCACAAGAATTTGGAGTATTTACAATGCAATACGACCTTGTTTGCAAGGCAAGTTCGGTGGAGTCTTTTCTTCAGCAGATTCTACTTTCAGATAGTGCACAGACCAGCCTCTAAGAACGGAAAGGCCGATGCTCTATACCGTAGAGATCCTATACCAAGCTACAACCACAACCCATGAGAAATAATACCTCACGACAACTTCCTTGGCTTAACCTCTACATTTAAAACCAAATATCAAAATGCTTTACTTACTGATCTGAATACTCCAAAGAACCTTCTTAAAGGTGCCGATGGATTAAGCTACAAGAGTAATAAGCTTTATGTCCCTGAATACCTATGACAGGAATTGATCAGTGATCATCATGACCCCCCACTTTGTGGACATCCTGGGATGACGAGAACTAAAGAGTTGTTAAGCAAGACTTATTGGTGGCCGAACATGGCAAACGACATAAAACATTTGTACACCACTGTACTATTTGCGTTAAATCAAAGTCAGAAAAGAAACCCCCCTATGGGTTGTTAATGCCTATACAGGTGCCGGAGAGACCATGGAACCATTTGGGCATGAATTTCATCGTCAAATTACCCATGTCTTCAGGCATGAATACTGTATTGGTGGTTATCGATTTGTTCACTAAAATGGCACATTTTGTACCACATTATAAACTACCGAACTCCTCTGAAACAGGTAAATTGTTTATTGATCATATATTAAAGCTTCATGGGTTACCCTCTATCTTGACCACAGATAGAGGTACCCAGTTCACCTCCCGGTTTTGGAGGCATCTGTGTCAAAAACTCCAGATTGATCATCGCTACACCACTGCTTACCACCCACAGACCAATGGTCAATCTGAACGTTTGAGCCAGTGGCTTGAACAATATATAAGATGTTACTACGCATACCATCAAAATAACTGGAATACCTTCCTATCCATGGCTGAATTTGCCTACAACAACTCTGTCAATTCTTCATCTAAGAGTTCACCGTTTTTCGCCAACTATGCTTTTCTTCCCAAAATGTCTTTGACCACAACTGAATCTTCACCTAACCCAAGTGTGGATGACATTGCAGATAAACTATCAGAAAACTTCCAGATGTTACATAATACACTGAAAACAAAAATTAGCCAGTTTGTTCATAGGACCCTTTCAGATCACACGGGTTGTTAATCGGAACGCTGTTACCCTCCAATTACCTGCATCTTTGGCCATTCATCCGACGTTTCACGTTTCTTTGCTAAAACCAGCCTCTGCTAGCAATAACCAAGTCTTACCTCCAGCAGCTCAAGTTCTCGATCCCGAAGAGTATGAGGTAAAGGAAATATTGGACTCAAGGATACATAGAGGGGTACTTCAGTATCTTGTGCGATGGAAAGGATACCTACCAGATGAGGATACTTGGGAACCCATGTCTCATGTGACTGCTCCAAGACTCCTCGCTCAGTTCCATAGGAGACATCCCCAACGTCCTCGACTGCAATCCGTGGAACGGATTGCTTGACGGGGGGTTCTGTCAGGAATTCCACGTTATCAGACATCAGCACCACCATCTCTACAATACCACCTTTAGTTTCTATGTCCAACCCACCTACTCTATATCACCTGTGCTGAGAGATCAGACAGGTGCTTAGTTATTAAGTTAGTACCTGAGCTACACAGTCTATTTGGATTTGTTCCTTACTGGAAATTCGTTTCCTAACTTACATATTCTCTAAAACCTGCCTGGATTTCTTTTATCTCTCCCTTTGGATTAAAAGCTTACTCAGCCTTCCACCTTTATCCGGATACAAGCTGTTACCAGCTTTTTACCTAAGAAGCCTTTAGTAACATTCTTGTTACCTACACCAACCTGCAAGGAGTATCTAACAGCCTGACTCATTCCACACAGAGTCGAGTGACATCACTCGCGATTGAGCGGAACAGCGCTCCTGACCTGTCAATCACTGCAGTGCTTCAGACTGCACACGCTGTTTGCTCCTCACAGAGACTGTACACGCTGCCTGCATCCCACACGCTGTTTAGAGGTAAACACAGCCTTTACATTTGCTGAGCGCCTGCTCATAATTATCCTCCTGCCACAGTGTGAGTGTTGTGTCCATTGTTATTAATAAGGAGCCGGTTTATATTGTTTCCATTCCTGATTCTCCTGGGATAAGGAATATTGTTGTGCCTTGCATTCTACTATAAGAATCCATCCTGAACTGTATATATGTGTAAATAGTATTTTGAACTAATTTAGATTATCTGATACCGGAGATAACAGGTCTCTACCTGCATACCTCAACGAAGGGAATCAATAATGTCACATAGGATACTCCTGGCTGAGTGAGACAAATACCAAATCCGCAGCTGCAGATCCACATCTTCCTCCAATCCATTACACCAACCCCCCAAATAAAACCCTAACTAAAAAAACTAAGCTCCTCATTGCCCTGAAAAGGGCATTTGGATGGGCATTGCCCTTAAATGGGCATTTAGCTCTTTTTCAGCCCAAAAGCCCTAATCTAAAAATAAAACCCACCAAAAAAAAAAACTAACACTAACCCCCGAAGACCCACTTACAGTTTTGAAAAACGGACATCCATCCTCAACGAAGCCGCGAGAAGTCTTCATCCAAGCCGGCAGAAGTCTTCATCCAAGCCGGCTGAAGTGGTCCTGCAGACAGGCAGAAGTCTTCATCCAAGCCGGCAGTAGTGGTTCTCCAGATGGGCAGAAGTCTTCATCCAGACAGCATCTTCTATCTTCATCCATCCAGCGCGGAGCGGCTCCATCTTTAAGACATCCGGTGCGGAACATCTTCTTCTTCCGATGACTAACGATGAATGAAGATCCCTTTAAATGACGTCATCCAAGATGGCGTCCCTTGAATTCCGATTGGCTGATAGAATTCTATCAGCCAATCGGAATTAAAGGTGAAAAAATCCTATTGGCTGATGCAATCAGCCAATAGGATTGAGCTTCAATCCTATTGGCTGATCCAGCCAATAGGATTGAGCTCGCATTATATTGGCTGTTCCAATCAGCCAATAGAATGCGAACTCAATCCTATTGGCTGATTGGATCAGCCAATAGGATTGAAGCTCAATCCTATTGGCTGATTGCATCAGCCAATGGGATTTTTTCACCTTTAATTCCGATTGGCTGATAGAATTCTATCAGCCAATCGGAATTCAAGGGACCCCATCTTGGATGACGTCATTTAAAGGAACCTTCATTCGTCGTTGGTCGTCGGAAGAATAGGATGCTCCGCACCGGATGTCTTGAAGATGGAGCAGCTCCGCACCGGATGGATGAAGATAGAAGATGCCGTCTGGATGAAGACTTCTGCTCGTCTGGAGGACCACTTCTGCCGGGTTGGATGAAGACTTTTGCCCATCTGGAGGACCACTTCTGCCGGCTTGGATGAAGACTTCTCCCGGCTTCATTGAGGATGGATGTCCGCTCTTCAAAACTGTAAGTGGATCTTTGGGGGTTAGTGTTAGGTTTTTTTTTAAGGGTGTTTTGGTGGGTTTTATTTTTAGATTAGAACTTTTGGGCTGCAAAAGAGCTAAATGCCCTTTAAGGGCAATGCCCATCCAAATGCCCTTTTCAGGGCAATGGGGAGCTTATGTTTTTTTAGTTAGGATTTTATTTGGGGGGTTGGTTGTTTGGTTGGTGGGTTTTACTGTTGGGGGTTGTTTGTATTTATTTTACAGGTAAAAGAGCTGATTTCTTTGGGCAATGCCCTGCAAACGCCCTTTTAAGGGCTATTGGTAGTTTAGTTTAGGCTAGGTTTTTTTTTATTTGGGGGGGCTTTTTTATTTTGATAGGGCTATTAGATTAGGTGTAATTAATTTAAATATCTGATAATGTCTTTTTTATTTTGTGTAATTTAGTGTTTTTTTTGTTTGTAATTTAGGTAATTGTATTTAATTTAGGTAATTTATTTAATTGTAGTATAATGTTACTTTTTAGTGTAAGGCAGGTTAGGTTTTATTTTACAGGTAAGTTTGTATTTATTTCAACTAGGTAGTTAGTAAATAGTTAATAACTATTTACTAACTAGTCTACCTAGTTAAAATAAATACAAACTTACCTGTGAAATAAATTATAAAACATAAGCTAGATACAATGTAACTATTAGTTATATTGTAGCTATCTTAGGGTTTATTTTATAGGTAAGTAATTTAGTTTTAAATAGAAATTATTTAGGTAATGATAGTAGGTTTTATATAGATTTATTTTAATTATATTTAAGTTAGGGGGGGTTAGGGTTAGACTTAGGTTTAGGGGTTAATAAATTTAGTATAGTGGCGGCGACGTTGGGGGCGGCAGATTAGGGGTTAATAACTGTAATGTAGGTTGTGGCGATGTTAGGGACAGCAGATTATGGGTTAATAATATTTAACTAATGTTTGCGAGGCGGGAGTGCGGCGGTTTAGGGGTTAATATGTTTATTATAGTGGCGGTGATGTCCGAAATGGCAGATTAGTGGTTAATCATTTTATTTTAGTATTTGCGATGCGGGAGGTCCTCGGTTTAGGGGTTAATAGGTTAGTGTACTTTTTAGCACTTTAGTTATGAGTTTTATGCTACAGCTTTGTAACGTAAAACTCATAACTACTGACTTTCAGTTTACGGTATTGATCTTGGCAGAATAGGGTGTAGCGCTCACTTTTTGGCCTCCCAGGCAGACTCGTAATACCGGCGCAAAGGAAGTCCCATTGAAAAAATGACTTTGCATAAGTTAATTTGCATTAAGGCCAAAAAAGTGTGCGGTGCCCCTAAACCTGCAAGACTCGTAGTACCAGCGGTAGTGAAAAGGCAGCGTTATGAGGCTTAAAGCTGCGTTTTCACTCATACCGAAAAACTTGTAATCTAGCCGTTAGATTTTGATTATGTATCTACTAGTCCTAAAGCCCTTGTACATGGGCCATTTTTTGAAGTACAGCGGTCCCACCCCTTGCTCTCTCCCCCCCTCTATTTTGCTCTCTCACTTCCCCCTCTCTCCCCCCCTCTCTTTTGCACTCTCTCCCTCTCTCCTTTGCTCTCTCTCTCTCCACCCTTTCTTTTGCTCTCTCTCTCTCTCCACCCCTTTCTTTTGCTCTATCTCAACCCTCTTTTGCACTCTCTCTCCCCCTCTTTTGCTCTCTCTTCCCCTCTCTTTTGCTCTCTCCCTCCCCTGTATTTTGCTCTCTTTCACCCCTCTTGTCTGCTCTCTCTCACCCTTCTCGTTTAGTCTCTCTCACCCCTCTCTTTTGCTCTCTATATCTCCCCCCTCTCTTTTGCTCTCTCTCTCTCGACCCTCTCTTGCTCTCTCTCTTCCCCCTCTATTTTGCGCTCTCTCCCACCTCTCTTTTGTTCTCTCTCTCCCCCCTCTCTTTTGTTCTCTCTCTCCCCCTCTATTTTGCTTGATTATGTATCTACTAGTCCTAAAGCCTGTGTACACAGGCCATTTGTTGCAGTACAGCGGTCCCACCCCTTGCTCTCCCCCCCCCCTCTATTTTGCTCTCTCTCTTCCCCCTCTATTTTGCTTGATTATGTATCTACTAGTCCTAAAGCCTGTGTACACAGGCCATTTTTTTTGCAGTACAGCGGTCCCACCCCTTGCTCCCCCCCCCTCTATTTTGCTCTCTCTCTTCCCCATTCTGTTTTGCGCTCTCACCCCTCTATTTTGCTCTCTCCCCCTCTCTTTTGCTCTCTCTCCCCCTCTCTTTTGCTTGATTATGTATCCACTAGTCCTAAAGCCCATGTACACAGGCCATTTGTTGCAGTACAGCGGGCCCACCCCTTGCTCTCTCCCCCCCCCTCTATTTTGCTCTCTCTCTTCCCCCTCTATTTTGCTTGATTATGTATCTACTAGTCCTAAAGCCTGTGTACACAGGCCATTTTTTGCAGTACAGCGGTCCCACCCCTTGCTCTCTTCCCCTTTCTGTTTTGCGCTCTCACCCCTCTCTTTTGCTCTCTCTCCCCCTCTCTTTTGCTCTTTCTCCCCCTCTGTTTTGCTTGATTATGTATCCACTAGTCCTAAAGCCCATGTACACAGGCCATTTTTTGCAGTACAGCGGTCCCACCCCTTGCTCTCCCCCCCCTCCCTTTTGCTCTCTCTTTTTCTATCTCTCTCCCCCTCTCTTTTGCACTCTCTCCCCCTCTCTTTTGCTCTCTCTCTCCATCCTCTCTTTTGCTCGCGCTCTCTCTCCCCCTCTCTTTTGCTCTCTCTCTCCTCCTCTCTTTTGCTCTCTCTCTCCCCCTCTATTTTGCTCTCTCTCTCCCCCTCTCTTTTGCTCTCTCTCAACCTTCTCTTGCTCTCTCTCTCCCCCCTCTATTTTGTGCTCTCTCCCACCTCTCTTTTGCATTCTCTCTCCCACCTCTCTTTTCCTCTCTCTCCACTCTCTCTTTTTCTCTCTCTCTCCCCCTCTCTTTTGTTCTCTCTCTCCCCCCTCTCTTTTGCTCTCTCTCCCCCCTATATTTTGCTCTCTCTCTCAACCCTCTCTTGCTCTCTCTCTTCCCCCTCTATTTTGCGCTCTCTCCCGCTTCTCTTTTGCACTCTCTCTCCCACTTCTCTTTTGCTCTCTCTCTCCCCCTCTCTTTTGCTATCTCTCCCCCTCTCTTTTGCTCTCTCTCTCCCCCTTGTTTGCGCTCTCCCCCTCTCTTTTTCACTCTCCCTCCAATTTTTTTTGCGCTCTCTCCCCCCTACTCTTTTGCTCTCTCCCCCCTCTATTTTGTTCTCTCTCCCCCCTCTATTTTATTCTTTCTCCCCCTCTCTTTTGCTCTCTCTCCCTCTCTCTTTTGCGCTCTCTCTCTCCTCTCTTTTGCTCTCTCTCTCCCCCTCTCTTTTGCACTCCCTCTCTCACCTTCTCTTTTGCCCGCTCTCTCTCTCACCCTCTCTTTTGCTTGCTCTCTCTCTCTCTCCCCTTTCTTTTGCTCTCTCTCCCCCTCTCTTTTGCTCTCTCTCCCCCTCTCTTTTGATCTCTCTCCCCCCTCTCTTTTGCTCTCTCTCCCCCTCTCTTTTGATCTCTCTCCCCCCTCTCTTTTGATTTCTCTCTCACCCCCTCTCTTTTACTCTCTCTCCCCTCTCTTTTGCTCTCTCTCTCTGTCTCCCCACTCTCTTTTGCTCTCTCTCCCCCTTTCTTTTGCTCTCTCACCCTTCTCTTTTAGTCTCTCTCACCCCTCTCTTTTAGTCTCTCTCACCCCTCTCTTTTGCTCTCTCTCACCCCTCTCTTTTGCTCTATATCTCCCCTCTTGTGCTGCTCTCTCTCTCATGCAGACACTCAGACAGACATGGCAGCTCCCGCACGGCCCTGCCCCGTCATGACTAGACCCCGCCCCTTCATGCCCAGCCCCACCTCTTCATGACATGGGGCCGCCCCTTCATGACTGGTCAGCTCCGCCCCCTTCATGGATTAGGTGCCAGCAGCCAGCCTAGGTCAGTTTCCCAGGTCAGTTTGTTGAAGGTCAAGTGTGTTTCTCCTTGTGCAGTCTCTACTGCGCATGACAGCTTCGGACAAACACACGGCCTTTTATATTGTAGGATATTTTGGATCATTAATTATATTTGGAGTTAGGATATGATGTATATGTATATCATGTTAATAATCTTCAGTATATATCTGTTAGATAAATAATTATTTGCAGTGCAATTTTGATTTTTTTTTTTTTATCTGTTTTAGTATGTATAGATGGTGGAATATGTCTCTTTTTGATGTTTTGTTATATATATTTTTTTTTTTTAGCATTATATTGTATGTGTCTCTCCATCATGTTTAAAGCCCTGCATAGCCTTTATAAAACTGTTTGAGTGACCTCACATACACATTGTGAATGTGATACACTGTTTACATTGGGGCATCTGGAGAGCCCTTCCAGAGGGGGTTTTGTAAAGTAAATTTTGGAGGTTAATATTAAAACCACACCATTCATTAAGACACACTATACATCTGCAAATCAAACTTTATTTAAACCATTTATTCACTAAGACACACTATACATCTGCAAAGCAAACTTTATTTAAACCTTCATTCACTAAAACACACTATACATCTGCAAAGCAAATTTTATTTAATCCTTCATTCACTAAGACACACTTTACATCTGCAAAGCAAACTTTATTTAAACCTTCATTCACTATGACACACTATACATCTGCAAAGCAAACTTTATTTAAACCTTCATTCACTAAGTCACACAATACATCTGCAAAGCAAACTTTATTTAAACCTTCATTCACTAAAACACACTATACATCTGCAAGGCAAACTTTATTTAAACCTTCATTCACTAAGACACACTATACATCTGCAAGGCAAACTTTATTTAAACCTTCATTCACTAAAACACAATATACATCTGCAAGGCAAACCTTATTTAAACCACCATTCACTAAGACACACTATGCAGGCAGACATCCCAACTCTCCCTGAAGTTCAGGGAGTCTCCCTGAATGTAATAGCGGCTCCCTGATGCCAGCAAATGGAATGCAATCTCCCTGAAAAAAACTCCAAGTACCATGATCCAATGTGGCCCAAATCCGGAAAAGTGTTTCTTTAAGGAATGCCTTTAGTTGCTGGGACATTATAGAACCCTCAAAGCATGCATCAGTAACAAAAAAGACCCCACTGATTTTAATAAAATAAAACACAAATACTATCTTATTTACTGCACGTAATTAAACTTCATATTCTAAAATATTTATGCATTCAACAAGCGTACGATCACTGGAAAATAGGTTTGTGTTATGTGGTTGTGCAATAAAGCTACTTTTTTTTTTTAATGTGACTTTAGCAGGAAGCTACTTTAATGATAAGTCTCTATCTTATTTAGGGTTTCAAGGTGTCAAATATATAATTGGGAGGGGGGGGATGGCGGCACAGTCCCGGGTGAAGCCACCACCCTGAAATTAGTTTTTTCAATGGCGGCACAGTCCCGGGTGAAGCCACCTCCCTGAAATTAGTTTTTTCAGGTTGGGATGTTTGGACTATGGACTATTTTTATTAATGTGCGAGCGGACATGATACGATGTAGTAATTCTTGTGAACTGCTGATGCAAAGCCGCCCCCTGCAGATTCTCGGCCTCTAGCAGAGGGTGTCAATCTTATTGGAACAGCCAATAGAATGCCAGCTCAATCCCATTGGCTGATTGGATCAGCCAATAGGATTGAAGTTCAATCCTATTGGCTGATTGCATCAGCCAATAGGATTTTTTCTACCTTAATTCCGATAGGCTGATAGAATTCTATCAGCCAATTGGAATCTAAGGGACGCCATCTTGGATGACGTCACTTAAAGGTATCTTCATTCTGTGTTAGTCGTCGGATGAAGAGGATGCTCCGCGTCGGATGTCTTGAAGATGGACCTGCTCCGCGCAGGATGGATGAAGATAGAAGATGCCGTCTGGATGAAGACTTCTGCCCGGCTTGGATGAAGACTTCTGCCCGTCTGGAGGACCACTTCGCCCGGCTTGGATATTCATCTGGGGGTTAGTGTTAGGTTTTTTTAAGGGTGTATTGGGTGGGTTTTATTTTTAGGTTAGGGCTTTGGGCCGCAAAAGAGCTAACTGCCCTTTTAAGGGCAATGCCCATCCAAATGCCCTTTTCAGGGCAATGGGGAGCTTAGGTTTTTTTAGTTAGTAATTTATTTGGGGGGTTGGTTGTGTGGGTGGTGGGTTTTACTGTTGGGGGTTTGTTTGTATTTATTTTTACAGGTAAAAGAGCTTTTAAGGGCTATTGGTAGTTTAGTTTAGGCTAAGGGCTTTTTTTATTTTGATAGGGCTATTAGATTAGGTGTAATTAGTATAAATATCTGTAATTTGTTTATTTTTTCTGTAATTTAGTGGGGGGGGTTTGTACTTTAGATAATTTAATTTATTTAATAGTATTTAATTTTGTTAATTTATTTAATTATAGTGTAGTGTTAGGTGTTAGTGTAACTTAGGTTAGGTTTTATTTTACAGGTACTTTTGTATTTATTTTAGCTAGGTAGTTAGTAAATAGTTAATAACTATTTAGTAACTATTCTACCTAGTTAAAATAAATACAAACTTGCCTGTAAAATAAAAATAGACGCTAAGCTAGCTATAATGTAACTATTAGTTATATTGTAGCTAGCTTAGGGTTTATTTTATAGGTAAGTATTTCGTTTTAAATAGGAATAATTTAGGTAATGATAGGAATTTTATTTAGATTTATTTAAATTATATTTAAGTTAGGGGGTGTTAGGGTTAGACTTAGGTTTAGGGGTTAATAAATTTAATATAGTGACGGTGACATTGGGGATGGCAGATTAGGGGTTAATAAGTATAATGTAGGTGGCGGTGGTGTAGGGGGGGCAGATTAGGGGTTAATAAGTATAATGTAGGTGGCGGTGGGCTCCGGGAGCGGCGGTTTATGGGTTAATAACTTTAGTTGCGGTGGGCTCCGGGAGCGGCGGTTTAGGGGTTAATAATTATTATGTAGGTGGCGGCGGTGTAGTGGGGGCAGATTAGGGGTGTTTAGACTCGGGGTACATGTTAGGGTGTTAGGTGTAAACATAACTTTATTCTCCCATAGGAATCAATGGGATATCGGGCAGCAGCGAACATGAGCTTTCGGTGCTTTCAGACTCCCATTGATTCCTATGGCATCCGCTGCCTCCAGGGTGGCGTATTGAAAACCAGGTACGCTGGGCCGGAATAGTGCCGAGCATACCTGGTAGAAATTTGATAACTTGCAAAAGTAGTCAGATAGTGCCGAACTTGCATTCTGAACATCTGTAGTGATGTAAGCATCGATCTGTGTCGGACTGAGACCGGTGGATCGTATGTTACGTCAAAAAATTCTACTTTTGCCGGTCTGTAGGCTTTGATAAATAAGGGGAATCCGGCGGAATTCCAGCGTATTTGCGGTTGACAGCTTGATAAAT
This sequence comes from Bombina bombina, assembly GCF_027579735.1. Lineage (NCBI taxonomy): Eukaryota > Metazoa > Chordata > Amphibia > Anura > Bombinatoridae > Bombina > Bombina bombina. Next base: position 672,288,452 of record NC_069502.1, on the reverse strand, counting down.
AGAGGCCTATACATCTGCAAGGGAAACTTTATTTAAACCTTCATTCATTAAGACACACTATACATCTGCAAGGCAAACTTTATTTAAACCTTCATTCATTAAGACACACTATACATCTGCAAAGCAGACTTTATTTAAATCTTCATTCACTAAGACACACTATACATCTGTAAGGCAAATTTTTGTAAACCTTAAAAAAATATTTTCACTTTTGTTGTCCCTTTTTATAACAAAGCAATTTTAAGGAGGAATTAAGCTGTGAAGCTAAAAGTCTTATGATGCATTGTAGGTGATCTGGGTATCATAAGGGCAGATTTAGGGAGTGTAAGTGCTGGGCAACTAAGTCTTTTGGACTCAGTTGCAGCTTTTTCAAGACTTTTACATTATTGTAAATGGAATGTTGTAGGTAAGGCAATCTGTTAATCAGCTCCAGGCAATTCAATTGCTGTTCGTCATTCAAACTTTAGCATCAAGATATAAATTGTAAAGTGTAATTCTTGCAGTTTGCAGTATAGATCTAAATGTCTGCATTGGTACTAAAATTTTGGGAAATGCAGTAATCTACAAAAGAGCACTGAAACTGTTCATGCAAAACTATTGTTTGCTTGTTTTTTAATCTTCTTTAAAGGGACACTAAAGTCAGAATTACATTTTCATGATTCAGATAGGACATGGAATTTTTTAGACTTTCCAAATTACTTGTATTATCAAATTGTGTGCAGTATTCTTATTTGTATACTTTCTCAGGCACCAGCTATTACTGAGCATGTGCCAGAGTTCAGTGTACATGTATATCAGTTTGTGATTGGCCGATGACTGTCGCATAATACAGGGAGCTGGCAAATTGAAATACATTTTGAAATTTGTCAGAACAAAATCTACTGCTCAGTTATTGCATTGTCTTTTTATTATGCATATGCTGATTATGCAAATCTACTGTATTTTATGGTCCTTTAAGGACACTAGCACACAGGAACTATTGAATACAGAGTGCGTATTAGAAAAGGTCTGGTTAAGCTTTTTTTCAAGTGAGATCAGTTCTGATATCAGTGCATCAAGCTAACACACCATAACTGGTAATTCTCATAGTACAGGATGGATCATTTTTAAGATATTACTAAGGTTGACAATACAAACACGATTCTGATCATTTTTATTTTTGCATCATTTGGCCACCTGTTAGCGCTCATAGCTAGAAATACACAGCAACGGAATGATGTCACTTAAAAAACTTATTAGTTTCAGTTGTGTAACGTAATATATTATCTGACGTGAGGTAAACTGAGCCCTGTATGCCCATTTCACAGAATCATCAGCTGTTTCCTTCCTTCACTCTGGCCTCTTGTGACTGGCAGCTTGTTTGTAGCACTGTTTATGTGATGCAGCCATCTTCCTTCCTGACCTTTACTGCAACTCAGAACATTTCATCATCAATTTAGTCCTGGCAAAGACGTGTACACTGTCACTGGCCATGCCACTGCCATGGTAGCTCTAAATAAGGTAAAAATTAATGTATTTAAAGTGCAATATTTTTTCTTCTTATCCACCATTTAGTTCTCTTTGAGGGAAGAACTTTTTTAGCAGCAGGAATCCACCTTTAGGCGCTCCTATCACACTACACATTTAAAGTGCAATATACCTAGACCTGGAAATGGTACAACTGCTTTTAAAAACAATCTAATTGACATAACTATGCGGATCATAGTTGATATACACTTTTAAAACATTTTTAGATACATCATTCGTACTGTATGCATTTTAGCAGTTCAGTACTTGTTGTTTATTTCTCATAGACAAAGCTTAGGGGTCTAATGAAATCCTTTAGAACACCACTTTGCAAAGGATTTTTAAATTAAAAGTATTTTTGTTTCATTACTAATTCTGTTTATTGCAAGTACTGCCCCCCCCTCTCACATTGCAGCACATAAACTCCAATACTTTGCATTGATAGACTTAGATAACAGTTTTCTAGTTAATCAGATAACAGCTTCCAAGTAGATTTTCTCATGAGTTTTGGTTTTATCATTCTATAACTTTCTTAAAGTTGAATGATTTAAAGCCCAGTATTTAAAAATACTCTTAAAAACATGGCCACTTTAAGTCATTAAACTTTACAATTACACTTCTTTTTTTAAAAAATACTTACCTTTTTGTTGCTGTAAACTCACTGACGATCCTCCACCCGCATCTCCTTAAGTAATTAGCAGATTGATTACAAATCCGGCTTCCTCCAATCGTTGTATGCCCCTTTGGTGTCCAGCTTGTGAGGCACACAACGATTGGGGAAAGCCAGATCGTCATTGATATGCTAAATACTGAAGGAGATGCGGGCGGAGGATCAGTGGTAAGTTTACCATAACAAACAAGGTAAGTATTTAAAAAAAAAAAAACGTAATTGTAAAGACTTGAAGTGCCCATCTTTTTCATAGTATTTTTAAATACTGTGCTTTAAATCATTCAACTTTACAATCACTTTAACTACATGAATCCCATTTTGGTCTCTTTGCAATAGTTCATACATGCAGTAATTATTAATAAAGAATCAGCCACTATGTGTCAATTTGGCCATATATCTTTTTTTTCCTGTAAAGGTCTGTGAAAACCCTCCCTTACCACAACCCCCCCCCCCTCCAAAAAAAACAAAAAACCTAGAAAGTAAATGTAATACAGTTTTTTAATGTTTCAACAGTCTGAATGTAAACAAATAAAAACAAATTTATTGTATAAATAACTTGATGGCTTGACTAATTCAATTTTAGAGCATCAAACCGCAAAAAATGATCTGACTTCATAACTGGTCTCTTGGATTTCTTTACTGAATATACTGGATAATTATGTTTATTGGTATTATTCTTTTTTTATAAAGCGCCAACAGATAACATTATACTTTATAATAGAAACAAAAATGCCCTCCACCGCACTACAGATATAAAAATTGTCTAAATATTTTGTAGAGCAAAAGATTTGCATGTGAGTATGTGCTTGCTCTTCACTTTAATATTATATCTGATTTGCCACGGTCCACCTAGTTTTTCCATATGTTATGTCTTTTCTGGAAGACTTTAATGTAAGATTTCTTTAGATTGTGTTATAATTTCCCTAAGGTTAAATAAACTACCTAAATAAATTAAATGCATTTGGGGTGATGCTCAAATCAGTCAGAATTCCCAATAGTTTGAAAAGAAAAATCATTCAAATACAAATGTGCTAAAAATAAAACGCTTGTAATCAAAACTCAGATATTACAGGATAGATTAATCTTGTTCCAAGAACACTTAGATATTTTAATCTTAGGTTATGATTAGTATGTGCTCAAAGGAATATACTTGAAGATTAACTATAATGTGGTTGCTCTGATATTTGTAGTAAACACCCTGAGTCTCTGATGTAGAATTGTAATGTTTGAATCAAAATGTGTAAACAAATTAACCAAGGAATTTTGACTGATTGGAGAGTACACATTAATGCTCAATTTATTGGGAAGAGAGGTAGGAATAAGGTCCTGCAGATTTTGTGAACATAGTAGAAGGTCTTGGGATATCTTTTTTTTTAAATTAATTTGTTTTGTAAGATATGTGCATCATTTGATAAAATTAATACAAAATACATTGAAATATTACACAGTCACTTGCTAAAACCCCACTAATTGACCAAAGGAACTTCCAATAGCACCACTATCCTTCTTTGCATTTATTTCAATGCAATGTAAGTAATTCATATTGTTTATTTTGTCTCATAAACAATGTATGTATACATGTGTGTGTGTATATATATATATATATATAGAATTCTATCAGCCAATCGGAATCTAAGGGACGCCATATTGGATGACGTCACTTAAAGAAACATTCATTCGGGAAGAAGACTTTGTTGGAACAGGATGCTCCGCGCCGGATGTCTTGAAGATGGACCCGCTCCGCGCCGAATGGATGAAGATAGAAGATGCCTCCTGGATGAAGACTTCTGCCCGTCTGGAGGACCACTTCTCCCGGCTTGGATGAAGACTTCTCCCGGATTCGTTGAGGACTTCTTGCCACTTCGTTGAGGACTTCTCCTGGCTTCGTTGAGGATGGATGTCGGCTCTTCAAAACTGTAAGTGGATCTTCAGGGGTTAGTGTTAGGGTTTTTTAAGGGTTTATTGGGTGGGTTTTATTTTTATGTTAGGGTTCGGGCCGCAATAGAGCTAAATGCCCTTTTAAGAGCAATGCCCATACAAATGCCCTTAAAAGGGCAATGGGGAGCTTAGGATTTTTAGTTAGGGTTTTATTTGGGGGGTTGGTTGTGTGGGTGGTGGGTTTTACTGTTGGGGGGGGTTGTTTGTATTTTTTTTCAGATATAACAAAGAAAGATAGGGTACAGCGCTAGACCAATCCTACTATGCCTAACTATGGTAATTGTCTCCTCCCTAGACAATTCAAAAGATATAAATTAGTAATGCAATAGGTATAGAAGGCGCTAAGAAGCAGTAGAATTTATAGAAATGTAATATCACTTTGTATCGAATAGATCGATGTCACCTTATATATAATTGAACCAATACTATTATAAAATGAAATATCAATTTTAATCAATAAAAAACACTCAGAGTATAACTATAACCCATCAAAGGTTAAAATTCATCAAAGGTAGAAATTCAAAATTCAGATAAAAAATCTCATAAACAGCTAAAAACATATATGTGTTATTACCAGAAAAACATTCACACTGCTCATTCAACATTACAATCTCTCAGAATCTTATAGTACATAACAAACTATATAATAGCCAGTATCACAAGTGTCCAGCTGATACTTTCTTTTATGGTACTTTGGGGATCCCCATAAGTTGGGGATCCCCATAAAAGAAAGTACCATAATGAACCCCTAATCTTGCGGGATAGGCTGTACTGCTCACTTTTTGGCCTAAAAATAAAGCTTGTAATACCGACTCAATAGAAGTCCCATTGAAAAAAGACTTTACGAAAATTGTGTAAGTTCATTTGCGGTACGGGCAAAAAAGTGTGCAGGACAGCTGTACCTACAAGACTCCTAATAGCAGCAGTAGTGAAAAAGCAGCGTTATGAGGCTTAACGCTGCTTCTTTACTCATAACGCAAAACTCGTAATCTAGCCATATGTAACTATGGTGGTGTGATTATAATAGAAAGAGTGAAAATGGAGATTGCAAATATATGCGTCTAAATAAAACAATTTATTAAATTACAAACAGGGTTTAAAAAAGGTAAAAAATGAAACATGAATTAATGTATTGAAAACAAATAAATAAATCACTAAAATTCCTAAAAACAAAGACACAATAGTGTGTGCTACTGCACACCGAACTTCAGCTGTGAGCCAGAAAATGTGATCCACTATATAGATGAATATTATCACAATGAGTTTATAGTGAGTTCACAATAAGTTCATAAATTGAACGGAATGTGGCCAATAGAATATACAGATTCAATCCGGTATCCAGGTAGAAAATCAAATTGCATGAGCAAAATCCTCGATTCCTGTGGTGAGACAGGAAATCCTTGTCACAAGTATAAAAATAATTTTTAATATAGGTGTTATTAGGTACTTACACCGTAAACTTCGAAAGATGTCCTCCCTTAGTGACTCCCTTCTAGGGTAGCGGTCTCGAGTTGTGCAGCAAACCTCTTTTGGCTAGTCCCTCTCTTAGGACTCCTTTTCGGTGAGCTGGAAAATTTCACTCTATGAGTTTCAGATGTAGTAATCAGAAAGGCCCTTGCGTCCTCAACAGAATAAAGGTGATTGTTTCTTTCAATATTATCCTGTATTTCCTGGGTCAGACCAATTCTGGAGCAGGATGGAGGTGGATTCTTGTGGCAGTGTTTCACTGAATGAATCTTACTTCCTGCTCTACGGTTCCCCCCTGTGATGGTGTCCAGTCTGGGCCAAAAAGGTGTGAATTTCCAAATAGTGCTGTATCCTAGCAACACGTTTCAGCTGTCTAAGCAGCCTTTGTCCAGTGAGTTCTGCTCTAATCAGAGCCTCAGTCGCCGCAACTGCCTCTGGAAACCTAACCATGGGTACCATCCCCCATGGCGTGCTTTTAAAGGTTCTCGGACAGAACGCGTGTGCACCGGTCTGCCCGAGGACCTTTAAAAGCACGTTGTGGGGGGTGGGACCCATGGTTAGGTTCCCAGAGGTGGTTGCGGAACCCAAGGCTCTGATTAGAATAGAACTCTCTGGAGCATATCTGCCTTTGTCTGTTATTGCATAGTCTGACTGGTCCATGTCTCCGTGAGGTCACCGAATGCACAACCAAAGGGATAATGGATTAAATTTGTTGCTAGTGCCTAGTGACGGACATTTGTCTGTCAGATTATTATCTGTCACACACGCATTCTGTCCGATAACCTTTAAAAGCATGTCGGGGGGGGGACCCATGGTTAGGTTCCCAGAGGAGGTTGAGGCACTCGAGGCTCTGATTAGAACACAACTCTCTGGAGCGTAACTGCCTTCAGCCGTTATTGCATAATCTAATTGGTCCCTGTCTCTGTGAGGTCACCGGATGCACAACCAATCGGATAATGGATTCAATTTGACGCTAGCGACTCGTCATATTGTACAGTCCAGTTTAGAGTGCAAAATACAGAGCAGGAGCTGTACGTTTGTGCAAAGGCTACATTGTTCTAAATTATTCCTGAGGTCATATGTTATGTAACTTTTAAACTGTGTAGGGAGTGAGATAAACCAAAATGCAAGGTACAGGTGCAAAAAAGCTGGTAATGTCATTGATCTTTCAATGCGCACTACTTCTGTCACAGGGGGCAACAAAAGGTCCTCTCCAAGATGGCAGCACCCAGTATGAAGTTACGGAGCTTCAACATCTGGCATCTTTAAGGTGTTAAAACAAGAAGAGAGCTGCAGGTGCAGATGTAAAAAACAATAGCATAACGGCCGAGTAGTAACCTTTGAGTTGTGCCTAGCAGTTTAATGTTGCTTTAAACACATAGGGCTAGATTACAAGTGTCATGCTAATATTAGTGTGTGTGATATTAAAATATCTAACTAAATTTGCGCTCTGCAGGTTAGCGCGACTTAAGAAGCTGCATTAAAAACTACATAAATACATTAAAATCAACAGTTACACTCATATATAGACTATCTAATAAACATTATTCACATAATTACTAAAACAAAAGGTTATAAGGGTTAAAAGGCATATGGTATATGACATGGTAATTGAATGGAAAAGGCTATATTGTATATATACATACACACATATATATACAGGGAGTGCAGAATTATTAGGCAAATGAGTATTTTGACCACATCATCCTCTTTATGCATGTTGTCTTACTCCAAGCTGTATAGGCTCGAAAGCCTACTACCAATTAAGCATATTAGGTGATGTGCATCTCTGTAATGAGAAGGGGTGTGGTCTAATGACATCAACACCCTATATCAGGTGTGCATAATTATTAGGCAACTTCCTTTCCTTTGGCAAAATGGGTCAAAAGAAGGACTTGACAGGCTCAGAAAAGTAAAAAATAGTGAGATATCTTGCAGAGGGATGCAGCACTCTTAAAATTGCAAAGCTTCTGAAGCGTGATCATCGAACAATCAAGCGTTTCATTCAAAATAGTCAACAGGGTCGCAAGAAGCGTGTGGAAAAACCAAGGCGCAAAATAACTGCCCATGAACTGAGAAAAGTCAAGCGTGCAGCTGCCAAGATGCCACTTGCCACCAGTTTGGCCATATTTCAGAGCTGCAACATCACTGGAGTGCCCAAAAGCACAAGGTGTGCAATACTCAGAGACATGGCCAAGGTAAGAAAGGCTGAAAGACGACCACAACTGAACAAGACACACAAGCTGAAACGTCAAGACTGGGCCAAGAAATATCTCAAGACTGATTTTTCTAAGGTTTTATGGACTGATGAAATGAGAGTGAGTCTTGATGGGCCAGATGGATGGGCCCGTGGCTGGATTGGTAAAGGGCAGAGAGCTCCAGTCCGACTCAGACGCCAGCAAGGTGGAGGTGGAGTACTGGTTTGGGCTGGTATCATCAAAGATGAGCTTGTGGGGCCTTTTCGGGTTGAGGATGGAGTCAAGCTCAACTCCCAGTCCTACTGCCAGTTTCTGGAAGACACCTTCTTCAAGCAGTGGTACAGGAAGAAGTCTGCATCCTTCAAGAAAAACATGATTTTCATGCAGGACAATGCTCCATCACACGCGTCCAAGTACTCCACAGCGTGGCTGGCAAGATAGGGTATAAAAGAAGAAAATCTAATGACATGGCCTCCTTGTTCACCTGATCTGAACCCCATTGAGAACCTGTGGTCCATCATCAAATGTGAGATTTACAAGGAGGGAAAACAGTACACCTCTCTGAACAGTGTCTGGGAGGCTGTGGTTGCTGCTGCACGCAATGTTAATGGTGAACAGATCAAAACACTGACAGAATCCATGGATGGCAGGCTTTTGAGTGTCCTTGCAAAGAAAGGTGGCTATATTGGTCACTGATTTGTTTTTGTTTTGTTTTTGAATGTCAGAAATGTATATTTGTGAATGTTGAGATGTTATATTGGTTTCACTGGTAAAAATAAATAATTGAAATGGGTATATATTTGTTTTTTGTTAAGTTGCCTAATAATTATGCACAGTAATAGTCACCTGCACACACAGATATCCCCCTAAAATAGCTATAACTAAAAACAAACTAAAAACTACTTCCAAAAATATTCAGCTTTGATATTAATGAGTTTTTTGGGTTAATTGAGAACATTGTTGTTGTTCAATAATAAAATTATTCCTCAAAAATACAACTTGCCTAATAATTCTGCACTCCCTGTATATATATATATATATATATATATATGTGTGTGTGTGTGTATACATGTTTATTTATGTTTATATGTGTATATAGGTACATACATACATATATACACATATAAATATTTTATATTTACATTCCAATGTTCTCTCTCTCTCTGTTTATGCCTATACATATTCACACACAGAAGGCCGAAACGATCGTATGGGGTTGTCATGTTCCTTGTTCAATGGAGAATTGCCTGGTATTTCAGGGCTGGACTGACCTTACTCGGCGGGATCAGGCTGATATACTTCAGGAAAGTTTTCCTTTGTGAAAAGCAGAACTGGGCTAAAAGAGGCTGCTGCTCCTAGGTGGTAGTTCACCATAGAAAAAGCTACTGAGCTGTTGCTTGTTCCTGGTAGAGTTCTTCTGTCTTTGTATGCATTTATATTATGACCCTGGGAAAGTCTCCCTAAGGGTGATGGGGGAAACAAGACTTGAACTCCTTGCCCAGTGTGCTTAGAGAAATAGGGCTACACTTCAATGACGAGGTCCACAGAAGGCCGAAACGATCATCTAGGTTTGTCATGTTCTTTGTTCATAGGAGAATTGCCTTGTATTTCGGGGCTGGACTGACCTTACTCCGCGGGATCAGACCGATATACTTCAGGAAAGTTTTCCTTTACGAAAAGCACAACTGGGGGCCAAATTATCAAGCTCCAAATGGCTTGGCGGAAAAAGCAGTTATGAAGCAGCGGTCTTAAGACCGCTGCTTCATAACTGGTCCGCTGCCTCCTATACGATCGGGCTGATAGACACCCTCTGCTAGCGGCTGATTGGCTGCAAATCTGCAGGGGCGGCATAGCACAAGAAGTTCTGGTGAACTGCTTGTGCAATGTTAAATGCCTACAGCGTATGCTGTTGGTATTCAGCAATGTCTGTCGGACATGATACGCTACAGGGTATCATGTCGAACAGACATTGATAAATCGGCCCCCTGGACTAAAAGAGGCTGCTCCTAGGTGGTAACTTGCCATAGAACAAGCTACTGAGCTATTGTTCATTCCTGGTAGAGCGCTTCTCTCTTTGTATGTATGTATGTATGTATATATATATATATATATATATATATATAGATATAGATATAGATATAGATATATATATAGTATAAAAATATATCCTATGATTAAGCGCAGCAAAAGGCGCAAAACGTGTTAGGATTGTTTCCTTGTCATACCACATGATGCTCAGGATTTCCTGTTTTCAATATAAAAATGTATTGTACAAAAATAGTTCAGATGTATATAGAAATATTTATTTAAAAATAAATAGACCATTTTATCCTATGGGAAGAACATTGGAATGTAGAATATTTATAACTACCTTTAGGTTAGCACTGAAGATTTAACTCCTGTTGGCTTAGCGTGCAAGCAATAACTTTTAGTTTTCTTCCCAGTTTTAATGCAAACATTTTACTTTCAACTTTTAATACATGCACGCGCTAACAATTTGCTTCTGGCCATGTTGGCACGTGAGTGAAAGTGCTAAATAGCGCACCACTTAGTAGTCTGGCCCATAATTAGGGGTGAGCATTTTTGTAAAAATGAAATGTTCACCATATTAGATCATTTGTTTTGCACTAGTTTTTCTTTAAATATAAGCTCAGTGAGTTACTTAAAAGGATATTGTATATTGGTATATGATGCTGGTGTGCAATAGGCTACCATTATTTAGCAGCCAGTGAACTCGCTTCCTGTAAAGCAGGTATGGTACATTTACTTTGGTAAACAATACGTATAAAAAAATCACACTGGTGCAGTTGACTCCAGTTGGCTTTTGCTATATCAACTATATTGCTGATCACATAAAAATGTCAAGAACGTAAGAAATCAATAGTATATACAGTAACTAACCATGAAATCCGTATACAGTTCATTTTGTCAGCCAGAAAGCTCTGCAGCTAATGTACAAATGCATGCAAACTGCTAAACTCTCTGTATTGCTAAACTCTCTGTACTGTGTGGGTAGGGTCATTTTGTTTAGAGAGAGATGAGAAAGTTCAGTTTGTCAGCCACTGCTAAACAGTGAAAAGACTGTTTGTGCTTGTGCTGTTCTCACAGATTGGTAGAGTTTACGCCTCAGCTAGCTGTGGAAGTCTGGGTGACATTTAGCCCCTTGTTGTCTAGTGCCAGTTGTAAGAAATTCCCACAGGAAACTTTTGGAGTGCATTATGGCACCAAATGAAAGATTGTATGGTGCTCCCTGCTTACCGTGCAACTCATGTAACTTTGTGCTTTTTGTAGACTAGAAGGCTTATGTACCCAAGGCCCCATGTATTAAAAGGAGGGCAGACAGCTTCTCAACTTGCAAAGCTGTCCGCCGGCCTTCGCTGCATGCGGGCAGGGGATCTATTGATCCGCTGGCCCGTATGTATCATTACACACTCTGAGTGTGTAATGCCCGCCCTTTCATTTGCACGACCAATCGTGTGAGTGAAGGGACTGTCAATCACAGAGAGCGAGCAAGCTCTCTGTGATTTCTCGACGCCAGCTCAGAGGTGGGGATGAGTGTAAGTCTTACATTGCGGGAAGCAGGCTCACATGTGCAAACCTGCCCTGCAAGGCCTCTGGAGCAGCTTTCTCTGGTTTGTAAATGAAGCTTCTAAACAGCATGAAAGGCTGAGGCTCATATGATACATTTTCAAAGGGACATTACATGCTAGATAGCATAATGTATTCAAAGCAACAATTACCCTAAAATTATTTTTTAAGAATTATCTTATTTTATTAAATACTGTACACATTTTTACCCTCTATTAAATAATTGGTGTTGCCATGTTGTAACCTCGATTTCCCTAGGTTTAAAAGCCTGTTGTGTTATCTCTGGTGCTGAGGCCAATTGGGGAAATCTGTCAATTAGCTACTTTACTCTATCTCACAATGTTTAAAGGGACAGTAAACATCTTGTAATTATTTTGTATACTTTACTGTAGTTGTGCGAAAAAAATAACATGTAAGGTGAATGTGAAAATGTTTTGAATATGTTAACACCCTGTTTACTGCAAAGCTAAACTGCAGTCATTATGCTAGTAAAACATGCTTTGTCTTGCAGTTATACTATTCATAATTAAACATTTTGGGCCAGATTTCAAGTAGGGCGCTATTTAACGCTCGAACTCGAATGTTAACTGTGCTAGAAGTAAGCTTTTTTGCACGTATCGGGTATATATATGTGTGTGTGTGTATATTTACATTAAAAAGGATATTATCGTGTTAGTGAAGAACATTGGAATGTGAAATATATATAATACATATACATTAAAACATAAAAATATTAAAATACATATGTACACAATTATATATATATATATATATATACATATATATGCATACATATACATATTTAGACATGTGTATGTATGCATATTTATGTTAAAGCCCTTTGCCTGCCTTTTTTTTTTCCAAACACCTGAGACCTCATATCTTTGAGCCCTTATAACTTTTTAATGCAATTTTTAAAAATAACTTTATCAGACAGTGTTATTATGAGTGTAAATGTACTTTTAAATGTATTTTTGATGTTTTTTTTCAACTTTGTTTTATCTTGCCTAACAGTTAACCAGAACTCTGAAGACATGGTAACCCAACTCACGTTACATTCACATGTAAACATTTACTTTCAACTCGTAATACTTGCACATCAGAAATATTTCTGATGCATGCAAAGTGACGCAAAATACCCCTTATTGCTCACACGCTACACATAGGGGTCGATTTATCAAGCTGCAGTGGACAGGGGCGTACATATGCGTTTCTGTCCGCCACAGCTCACCTCTGGCGGGCTGAATGCCGCTGCTGGAATTCAGCATTGTACAAAAATGCAATTTTGTCCTCCTGTGCAACGTTGCCCCCTGCCATAAAGAATTATTTTTAACTCTGCGCAGTGTCCTCTTGGTCTTAACAAACAGAGATGAATGGAAAAGGTGACCATTCAAAGAATACACCAATAGCACTCAAACAGCCTAGGACCAAGGCACTACTAAAATGTAAAATAGACTGTACCCTACACATACACGTTGCCAACGGGCAAATGAAGAGAGGGGGTAGTTGCTGTGTATTAATTACTATTAACAAACAGAGATGAATGGAAAAGGTGACCATTCAAAGAATACACCAGCCTAGGATGTAAGATAATCTGATATCAACAGTGATGGCAATATCCCATGGGACAAGAAAGAATTCGCCTAGATCAACAAAACATAACTTTTAATAAAACACAATTAAAAACTGGGAAATTAAATTAAAACCCCAACTAGTATAGAGGATACATGTGTTAAGTAGTACAATAACACACAGGGTACCAGATCGGACGGAGGACGATATGGGGAGGTAATGTTTGTGTATCAGTGTGTTTGGTGCATACTCAAACTGGACCTGATAGAGGGAGAGAAGGCTCCAAAAAAGGGGAGGGGGGGTGTATTGGAGCTCAGTCTTCCGTTATAGAGAGTCAGATTAAAGTGAAAGCATATTAGAATCAGATTTTCATGTACTGTATATAGAGCAGTTATAAACTATCGGTCTGCAGAAATACCAGCAAATACTCTTGATAATTTAATTATACTTAACACAACCAGTCCTCTGAGCATTTATACTACACCATGGCACTTGATGTGGAGCCAATCAGCATATAATTGATAATAGTGTTACTTCTCCACTCTCATGCCACGGGTATATTTCATGATGCTATGTAGGTTTTTGTGGTATGTCAATACTAGCCAAACCGAAGACAGACGTGTTTCATATCATCACAACCGCCACTGCTGCTGGGCTTAATCTGTTTTCACTCACTATAAGCAGAGTAATTGCAACAATTGTTACTATATTTCATATATGAGCATCTGATTCTAATATGCTTTCTCTTTAATGTGACTCTCTTTAACGTGAGACTGAGCTCCAATACACCCCCCCCCTTTTTTGGAGCCTTCTCTCCCTCTATCAGGACCAGTTTGAGTATGCACCAAACACACTGATACACAAACATTATCTCCCCATATCATCCTCCGTCCGATTTGGTACCATGTGTGTTATTGTACTACTTAACAGATGTATCCTCTATACTAGTTGGGGTTTTAATTTAATTTCCCAGATTTTAATTGCGTTTTATTAAAAGTTATGTTTTATTGATCTAGGCAAATTCTTTCTTGTCCCATGGGATATTGCCATCACTGTTGATATCTGATTATCTTACATCCTAGGCTGTTTGAGTGTTATTGGTGTATTCTTTGAATGGTCACCTTTTCCATTCATCTCATCAGAGCAGTGTATCTGGACATTTCTCATTAAGTTTTGGACCTGATCTTTTAAGTTGATCATTGAAGGTTGATCATTGGTGGTAATGAGTTCTATGAGTTATGTGGATATTTTATCTAGCAGCTTTTTATAGCTTTTAAACATCTCTTATTGCACTTTTTATTCTAATATGTATGTTACAGTTACCGGTCACTTATTGTACAGCTGGTTTAGCGCTTCTCAGAGATTTTTATCTTTTTTGGGGAATTTAACGATTGAGTCAGAGGGGTGACCGGAGCTGCCGGTCAGTGAGGTTTGTGCAAGGGTTTATTCCTTTTTTTTGCTACTCGTAATCTAGCCTTTTATTGGTAAATGCAAAATAGCAAAGTATTGAAGTTTGCATAAACTCAGTCCGAAGTTTTCACAGAGCTTGTACCCCAATCCCATTTGCAGCAGTTGTTATAGAATCACTGGTAAAACAACTAGGAAGATGAAGGTACATTGGGGCAATAGCCCCCCTATTAGCCCCAAGTGCCGTGCGGCACTTAATCATAGGATGACAGGTGAGTTTGTAACACAAGTATATATACCTCTGCACCCCAATCATGACAAAGACACGTATCTGGGAGTGGTGAGGGACATATATTAACAATTAAAATCATTTGAAACATAATCGAAAGGATTCAACCTTAACCCTTAATGTACTTAAAGGAAAAGGAAAATGAGCAACATACAAGAAACTTTTTAGAAACAGAAAAAAACAAAAGTGAGCTAATAATAATGTAGCAATAAGATTAATATACTGCAGGCTGAGAAAAACGGGATATGTAAGATACATAGATCAGTTTATAATCCTGCCAATAGTAACAGCCAAAAAAGGAACCACAATGTGCGTTCGATCTCATGTCACATAAGGTATTAGACCCCTTAGGTGCCTGAACATTATCAAAATAAGCCATTGATGTGGGTACATAGGAACGTATATTGATTTAACAAATATACTAATATCACAAACAATATGATAATCATCATTGGAAAAAATAGCCTAAGATAATACATAATAGGAAAAGTACCCTAGACTGTCATACAGGACTGGTAAAAACATAGCTTTACAACATCTTTTAAGCAAACAAAAGCCAATACAGAGGATTTTTTTTTTTCTAAATGCAGAGAATGCTTTTTTGTTTTTGTTCAGTAAACTCAGCCCCAGGACTTTTGATGTAGTTTTGAGGGTTGCCTTTTGGGAGAGAACTCTGGTATTGGGGGGTATTTACCAATGAGGAGCGATAATGTAGAGGGAGGTGTTTGCAGTGGAGTTTGTGTTAAGAGCTTCTTTTGGTGTTGGGGACAATATTGTACTTGGACAGAGTCACAAAAGAAACAAGGGCCCCATGCTTTTTTGTATTAGTTTATGAAGAAGTGTTTATGGTAATCAGGAGGTGTAATATAATCTAGTGTTATTCTTTATACATACTTTAAAATCGTAGTGAGGGCTCTAATATAGCAAAAAGTATCCTATCTCAGTAGTCATTCATGGATTTCAAATTTTATATAAGCACATACAATAATACACCCGCACACAATTTCAAAATTCATTAAAAATCAATGCATACTTATTATCAATCTCAAAAATCAATCAGTAAGTATTAGAGGATGTCTCCCAAATACACAAGCCTGTGATCCAAAAATACCTAGATGGGTATATATAAGTATGGGCTAATAGCTCCATATAGCTTATG
Source organism: Bombina bombina (assembly GCF_027579735.1). NCBI lineage: Eukaryota > Metazoa > Chordata > Amphibia > Anura > Bombinatoridae > Bombina > Bombina bombina. Next base: position 672,272,658 of record NC_069502.1, on the reverse strand, counting down.
TATTCTATAAATGCTCAGTCTCTATGAGTAAAATACCTCTCAATGTCACAATGTCACCATTTCAGAGTGGTGATTTATGGTGCTGCTGCACTGTCCAAACGGTTAATAAAGGACACATACGGGTGAAACGCGGTGTCAGTCTGAATTACTGACTACAACGATTTACTTCCACAGTAATGGCACGGTTTGAAATTCCGGGTTCTGCAAGTCTAGGAGAGGGTCAAGTCCCTGTGTACACAGACGTACTAGAGTGCAGAGGTACGGAGGAGAAGTTTCAAAGACTCCCCCGGTAATCAGTTTGGGAATTTAACAACCGAGTGTGATATCATCAATAGCTGACCTCTGGTAAGACGTATGGCAGCGGCCACAGAGGTAAGGCTAAACATTTGGGCAGTGCAACAGCACCCAAAATTACCACTCTGAAACTGTGACATTGAGAAGTATTTTACTCCTAGAGACAGAGGGCTGATTTATTATCATGTTTTCCCGACATTGATAAATGCCAACGGCATACGCTGTCTGGCATTTACCATTGCACAAGCATTTCTTGTGAAATGCTTGTGCAGTGCCGCCCCCTGCACATTTGCTGCAATCATATCTGATCGGGATGATTGCAGTCAGCCACCTCAGAGGCTCGTGCGGAATGAGCAGCATACGCTGCTTAATAAATCGGCCCAAGAGCATTTATAGAATACATAGTATATACAGAGCTATTAGCCCATATATATACCCATCAAGGAATTTTTGGGATCATGGACTTGTGTATTGGCGAGACATTCCATAATTCTTATTGATTGATTTTTAGGATTGCTTTTTAGAAAATAATAAGAATGCATTGATTTTTAAGGAATTTTGAGTGTTATTAAAATTTGCCTTTTGATATATTATATAGTATAAGCATATTTTAAGTGATGTTGTATGTGCTTATATAGAATTTTAAATCCATGAATGACTACTGAGATAGGACACTTTTTGCTATATTAACGCCCTCACTACGATTTTAAAGTATATGTTTAATTTTCCTTTCTAGGAAGGAGATAGGTCACTCTGAGTGGCTTAAAAGTGTGTTTGGTATTTCTTGCGCTTCATTACCCACCCGTTTCATTCTATATACATGTAACACTCAATGTTGGGACCTGGTGGGCCATACAGGGGGAAGGGCATACAGGGGAGGTGAATAAGGGTGCTGGGCTGAGGGTCCCCGCAAATTTGTCTTAGTAAATGCTAAGTAGGGCACATGAGCATGGAGTCCACATAAGGTTTACCCTTCTTACTTTTAGAGAGACCCCAGAGTAATTTGCATACACAAAAAGGTAAATAGAGAGATGCACTCAACTGAGACAGAACAATAGAAATAAAAAAAAACATCTTGTTTAACAAATAAATATACAGTATATATTTTATTATTATTTTATTATTATTATTATACTTTATTTATGAAGCGCCATCATATTCTGCAGCACTGTCCATGGATACAGTTCATTTAAATAAAACAATATAAAACTTGTAAGAGACAGGACAAAATTTACAAACACATACAGGAGGAATTGAGGGTCCTATTCCCGTGGGAACTTACAATCTAAAAGGGTAGGAGGTAGAGAAACAGGAGGTGAGGACTGCAAGATTGAGAAAGATGTTAATGCAGAGTTAGATGAGGGAAATGTTGTTAGATAAAAGGAATATTATTGAGTTGGGTGGTAGGCTTCTCTGAACAGAAACGTCTTCAGAGAGCATTTAAAGGAAGAAAGATTAGGGCAAAGCCTGACAGCACGAGGGAGAGTGTTCCAGAGGGTAGGTGCTGCACGACAGAAGTCCTGCAGTCTAGCATGAGAAGAGGTGATAATCGCAGATGCAAGGAGCAGGTCATTGTTGGATCTTAGTGGGCGGGCTGGAGTATACTTGTTGATTAGAGAGGATAGGTAGAGGGGGCGGTGTTGTGGAGCGCTTTGTATGCAAGGCTGAGAATTTTGAATTTGATTCTGCTGTGAATGGAGAGCCAATGAAGGAACTCGCAGAGAGGTGCAGCAGATACAGAGCGACAGGAAAGATGGATCAACCTGGCAGAGGCATTTAGGATGGATTGAAGGGGGGGAGAGGCGGGAAAGAGGAAGGCCAGCGAGTAGGTTATTGCAGTAGTCAAGTCTGGAAATAACAAGGGAGTGGATTATTTGCTTTGTGGTGTTAGCGCACAGAAAAGGTTGAATCTTGGAAATATTGCGTAGATGGTTTGCGGCAGGATGTAGAAAGCGATTGGCTATGGGGGACGAAGAATAGATTTGAAGTGTAACTCCGAGGCAGCGGACTTGGGGCGATGGGGAAATGGTGATGCTGTCAACAGGGATAGAGAAGTCACAAGTCGGCATAGAGCTAGAGGGGGGAATAAGAAAGAGCTCAGTCTTGAACATGTTAATCTTTAGGTGATGGGAGGCCATCCAGGAAGAAATACCAGATTTATGATTGAGATTGCTGTAGTTATTATCTTGTGGTCTTGTGGATCTGAAGATAAATGTGGGTGTGTGATTGTGTAGTGCTGCAAAAATACAAATGTTGAACTGATCAAAATAATTCATATTAAATAACCTCAAATACTAAGGCTGTATATTGACTGAATTCAGTAAATTGGTTACACACAATTTTAAAAAAAATACAGAAAATTTGTATTAATATTATTGTGCATATTATTATAAAATTTGATAAAAGATCAAACAATATGTAGGAAGAAAATTATACATTACAAAAATTCAGGTATGTATGGCTTGCAGATGTAGAAGTAAGTAGCTATAGGCATGAGGGAGAAGCTTTAACACAGCTTTTCACATCTGTGGCTTTGTCCTTTGTCTATGCATATAGCTTCTTCTGTTTAAAGGGACATTATACACTTATTTTTTCTTTGCATAAATGTTTTGTAGATGATCTATTTATATAGTTTTGCTTATTTTTAAATAACATTGCTCTGATTTTCAGACTCCTAACCAAGCCCCAAAATTTTATGAGAATACCGTCAGCTACCTTCTCCAGCTTGCTCCTGTTTGTGTAAAGGGTCTTTTCATATGCAAAAAAAGAGGGTGGAGTGTCTTATTTCCCACTTGCAGTGGGCTTTCCAGCTGCCTTTTCAACTTAGAGCTAAACTGAGAGCTTCTAAGTAAGTTTTTAAACAGTTTTATACTGTATTTTTATATCAGTATCTGTGCATCTTATTCTTTATAGTAGTGTCTATTACATGCAGTTATATGAAAATGAGTGTATACTGTCCCTTTAACTTGTAATATTTTACAAAAGATGAAATTCTCAACCACATTTCAAAACCAATACTCATGCCTATAGATCATACGTTTGGGGCTAGATTACAAGTGGTGCTCTGATGTTAGCATGGATCGCAATAAGCAATATCGAAAATAAACGGTTGCACTAGAGGGCAAACAAAATTTCCACTCAACAGATTAGCGTGCCTGGAGACCCAGCGTAAAGTGTGTAAGGGTTACAAAAATGATCACCAAACATATCAAAAACCAATGAACTATTTCACTCATATATACACTTTCTGATAAAGTATTAAATACATTTTTATATAAATGTGTGCCTGTGTGTATATAAATGTTTATTTATGTGTTTATGTGTTTATATGTGTAAATATGTATATACATACATATATACACATATAAAAACACACACAGGAGGTGAGGTTGCCAATAAATGTTTTTGTGCAATCTTCAGGGCTCTTCAGAGTTGGTCTCTGTTGAAAGGGAGTCTTATTCCGTTTTCAGTCAAACAATGTCACCGCAGTGGCCTATATCAATAATCGGAGAGAACTTGCAGTTCTCTAGCCATGAGAGAGGTATTTCAAATTCTTTCTTGGGCAGAAGTCAATTGTCTGATTCCTGTAGTTCATATACCAGGAGTGAACAACTATGAGGAAGATTTTCTCAGTCGTAGGTCTCTGCATCCAGGGGAGTGGTCTGTTTTCACTCAGATTGTGGATCTTTGGGGTCTTCCAAAGATACATCTAATGGCATCTTGGTTGAACAACAAACATCCTAGGTACTTTACGAGGTCCAGGGATCCTCAGGCAGAATTTGTGAATGCTCTAGTAGCTACATGGTCTTTTCACTAGCTTATGAATTTTCCTCCTCTGGCTCTTCTACCCAGAGTGATTGCCAGGATCAGGCAATAGGGGCCATCAGTAATGCTGAGTGCTCCAGCTTGGCCTCGCAGGGATTGGTTTACAGATCTGATTTAGATGTCCAGTTGTCCATTATGGCCTCTTCCTCTGCATCCAGACCTTCTGAGACCAAAGTATACTTACCTGATAACTGTGTATGCTCACCTTGCTACTGGGACCAAAGCATACTTACCTGATACCTGTGTATGCTCTCCTTGCTCCAAGAGACTAAGCATACTTACCTTGTACTTGTGTATGCTCACCTTGCTCCAGATACCATGCATACTTGCCTGAAACCTGTGTATACTCACCTTGTCCCTGAAGCTATACCTATCTGGTATCCCGTGACAGTCTCACCAACAGTACCTGCTGGGTATCCTGTGCCTGCTGAGAAACCTGTAGCTACCATACCAGTGACAGCTCTCCTTAAACCATCTGTACCTGCTATTCTTATCTGGCATCCTGGGACAGTGTTACCAGCAGTACCCACTGGGTATCCTGTGCCTGCTGAGAAACCGGTATCTACAATTTCGTGTCTATTGGACTTATTTACTACAATCTACTTAAAATATTCTGAACCTTGTATTGGACTTTAGTGTTTTGCATAAGGCCTATGTTCAAACTTGCTGTTTCTGTGATTTCCAAGCTGAACTATCAACTATTCTTTTGCTTATCAATCAGAATGAAAAAGACTTTCATTGTTTTGTATACCTGTTCCTGTATTCTGAGTTCCACACACCCTAACCTCCTCACACTTTTTTCTTGGAAAGTTTTGTTTCTTTTTGCAATCTCTTCTACTAGAAGAGTTTCTGCTCTTTCTTGTGATACTCCTTATCTTATTTTTCTTCAGAATAAGGCAGTTTTGAGAACCAAGTTTGACTTTTTGCTTAAGGTGGTGTCTATTGATATATAAGTCTGAAAATTATTGTCCCTTCTTTATGTCATCATTTCAAGAATTCTTTAGAGATTCTTCTCCATAACTTGGATGTTAGAGATTTGAAGTTTTATGTAGATGCTACTAAGGAACGTCTAGTTTATTTAAAAGTTTACTTTTAGCGCAGTTACTGCAAGTGCAAGTAAAAGTTAGCACACCACTTGTAATATAGCCCTTGGTGTTCACATTAAAGTGCCATAAAAGTTAGTTTTCAGCTAACCTGTATTTGGATCCTTTCTATTTTTACTATGGGGCGAAAAGTTTTTGGTGATAACAATCCATTTTCCAGACACCTTTTAACATCCTTTTTTGGATATATTTGCAGCTATTTCAAGGCTATTTGGAAACAGTCTATTATCTTGCACATGGGCAAAACACTCTAAAATGGCCACAAGAGACATTGTAAAGGTCTATTAACATTCATGCTATCGATTCATTAAAACTCTATTCATCACTGTTGTATAGTCTGTATACAATAGACAGGGCACACATTTACATATGTATAGGTACATTTATATATATATGTGGTGAGAACATTATATCTTGTACAGCTAAGGAGATCTGAAGGAAAATGCACATCAGGACCCCAACACCTACAAATTATTGTAGAACTCACATTACTGAACTTACATTCACAAAGGTGCGTACCATTTTGCAAATTCAATAATGTTGGTGCAAACACTTTGAAATGCAGTGTTGTGACCATGTCTAGATTTAGCATACATGAAGGCTCTTACCCTATAAAATCCTTCACAAAGGTGCAATCTCGTTTAAAGATCTCCTAGGCAAATGCAATGTTGCAATGGGGTCAAGCTTTACAGTTTCAGTACTTTTAAAATCCAGTATAAGAAGATTATATAGGTCCTTTCAATAGAAACCCGTAGTCACTATCTTGTTCTAAGAACACACCAAAATGGAAATTATGCTTAAACAAACAATAGAAACAAATATAGTAAAAAAACAATACTTGTGAAAGTTTAAAAGTGACCATATAACAATGGAAAAATGGTGCTCATCTTGTCCATCATGCCAACATACAATTGTCAATCAGATTATTTAGCAGTGGTGCAAACGGATTGCAATAAGCTCCTTTGGAAATAATGAATGCAAGATCACATTTTAAAACCTGGTTATGAAGACACCAGTACTCTTAGTGACAAACACTACAGTGTGAGTGTGACTTAGAAAATCAAACTTTCACTTTATGAAATTACTACATGCCATTTGTAGATGTTGGGGTCCTGATATGACTATTACAGTATGCCCATCATGCCAAGATACAAATGGCATAGTTCATTAGTGATGAGAATGGATTTGGAGTATAAAAGGTTAATTTTACATGTGTAAATTAGTTGTTTCTTCATAGACCTTTGTTATAACATTAGCAACATTAAAAGGTGTGAATGGGCTATTGTATCAGTCAGTTTCAGGGTGACTTCCCAGTTTCTATTTTGAAAACAGGTTCGTAACACATCTAAACGCCTTTTCGGGCGCTTTCCTCTATTTTGCATTGTAATCACCTTAGAAACTTGACGACCAATTCGAGCAGAAAGCAAAAAGCAATTTAAGGGCCCAGTTCACAATACATCGTTATAAACCCCTAGGTGTTTAAATCTTGAAAATACATTAGAAACATTAGATAATATCAGCACCAGTGCAGCAATTCATAACTGGGACCTAGCTGAAGTACGCTTTTCAACAAAGGACACATTTAATCAATGAACAAATTAAACTTGATAGCAGAAGTAAATTGAATGGTCTCTCTAAAACGAATGATCCAGAACTTGAAGAGTTTTATAGCATCATGTCCCTTTAACAAGTATCCTCATTAGTCAGCACAGCAGATTATATTAGTTTTTGGGAAGATGCTGTACCTATATTTGTTATTTATTTATAAGTCAATATTCCCTAAATCTAAACATATAATTTGAAGCCTATGCAGGTTTCTCTTAAGGTTTAGTTCTGGAGATCAATACACCGGACAACAAAAATGTAATGCACATTTAAAATGTTTTACTCTTATTTTACACACATTCAAAATAGTGGAACCAAAAATAATCATTTAAGTTCATTCATCCATATAGACAGTGTTCTGCTGTATTAACAGAACTCTGTTGCACAATGCTGCTTAACTGAAATCATGGCATTTTCAAAAAACTACAATATGTTCCCCCCATCTTTATTTAATTGAAAAGCAAAAAAACAAAAACAAATTTGTAATGACAGAAATATGCAACAAAACAAGACTCATAAATAAAGAAATACAACAGTATCACTGTTACAGAGTCTATATATACAGGTAGCCCTCAGTTTACGCCGGGGTTAGGTTCCAGAAGGAATGGTTCTAAATCAAAACCGGTGTAAATTGAAACCCAGTTTATAATGTAAGTCAATGGGAAGTGAGGGAGATAGGTTCCAGGCCCTTTTCAAAATTGTCATACGTAACACCTAATACATTATTTTTAAAGTTTTGAAATAAAGAGTTTAAATGCTAAACAGCATTATAAACCTAATAAAATAATCACACAAGACAGAACATATAATTAAACTAAGTGAAATGAACAAAAACATTTGCTAAACAGCATTATAAGCCTAATAAAATAATCACACAACACAGACTTCTCTTGCATTTTTCTGCAAACAGTTCTTTCTATGCATTCCAATCTGGACTGATTTATAGACAGGAAGTTCTTGTTCCTTTGAAATCTGCTCGATAGCTCAGGTCTTGTCAAACTGATTAATTTCAGCTTGCTTGGCTTTGCTGAAACACAAGCGGACAGCTCCACCTACTGGCTATTTTAATAAATGCACTGCTTCTCAATGCTTTTCAATAGCAGTCACATGACTGGAAAAAAAGGTTTTTATTCTGAAACGGTGTTAATTGAACCGTTGTAAAACGAGGGTCACCTGTATATATATGTGTCATAATCAACACACTGTTATGAGGTTCTTCTTTGAATGATCTTCTTCAAATTAAACTAGGCAGAGTGACTGCACAGCAGTCCAACAACAGGAGAGAGTCCCTAGAGATACAATGCAAACTATAACTCATTTAAATAACATTATGTTATGTCAGACATAAGCTTGAGACAAACCAATACATATTTTGTTCAGCAGTACCAATCTTTGTTACTTACCTTAAAATTAACATTAATAAAATAATCTCAAAAAATGACCCTTGTAATCAAACATAAAATTCAAATAATCAGTGTCATAGAAACGTTGGGCCAGATTATTAGTGGAGCAGTATTTAACGCTCAGGCTCATGCACCAACTCCGCTAGAAGTAAGATTTTTGCGCATATCAGGTAGCGCTCGTATTACAAGTTGAAAGTAAAAAGCCGAAATTATTTGCTTTTATGGAGCATAAAAATTGGAAAAAACCTTACACCCTACTCGCAGGCAAACCTGATTGCATGTTCTCAATTGTGTCCTAACCTGACATGAAAGTATGAATATTTTACATTCCAACGTTCTTCACATAACATAATATGTTCTATTTATTCATAAAGACATATGATGGTATTTTGGTACAATATATATATATCTATATATATATATATATATATATATATATATATATATATATATATATATATATATATAGGTATAGCTATATACAGATATATATAGGAATATCTATTTAAAAATCCATAGAACATATTCTGCTATGTGCATAGGAATGTGAAATATGCACAGTAAATACAAAGTATAACACTTTATTAAATATGAATATTGCATAAATATGATTTGTTTTCGTCTACTTGCCTGCAAAGGGCTCCAATGTACATATATATATATATATATATATATATATATATATATATATATATATATACTGTAAATGTATACATATGTATGTATGTGTTTATATATGTCTGTAAATACATATAGACACATATAAATAGCAGGTTCCAATGCGATGTGTACGCCTTGTATACAACTTAAAGGGACGCTAAACCCAAATTTTATCTTTCGTGATTCAGACAGAACATGCAATTTTAAGCAACTTTCTAATTTACTCCTATTATCAAATTTTCTTCATTCTCTTGGTATCTTTATTTGAAATGCAAGAATGTAAGTTTAGATGCCGGCCCATTTTTGGTGAATAACCTGGGTTATTCTTGCTGATTGGTGGATAAATTCAGGCTTAGATGCCTTCTTTTTCAAATAAAGATAGCAAGTGAACGAAGAAAAATTGATAATAGGAGTAAATTAGAAAGTTGCTTAAAATTGCATGCTCTATCTGAATCACGAAAGAAAAAATTTGGGTTCAGTGTCCCTTTAATCCAATATTGATATTCAAGCCATATTTGCCTACATGACCTTTAAGTAGTATAAAAAAACCCCATCTTAAATAAAAAGTTATTACCTTTTAGCTAGTTATTTCAATTCCCTGTTAAGTTTCCCTGTTATGTTTCTTAATTTGTTAAACTCAATCAATAATGGAGACTTTAAAGATAACTGAATTTTAAACTCATTTAAATACATTCCAAATGAACAAGGCTCCTTGTGGCTAGATAAGCAAATATGGGATACTGACCCTGCACCTAACATTGAAACATGATTGTTGATGCAGATAAAATCATGTTAGATTTAGCACTGTTTATTTACCTAAAGAAACGTCAGATAAGGCTATCACTTCAACAAAACAACATTCTTCTTGGTTAAGAAATGTAGGTGCTTGAATTTGTACAGATAAATTACACGTTATCCTTGTTTATTCTACAAATTAAAAGTGTACTACCTACCTTCCTTGTGTATGTGGTGTGTCTGCATGTATGTGAATGCTGTGTAGTGTGTGTATTTGGGGTTTATATGCTGTGTGTCTGCATGTATGTATATGTGATGTGTCTGCATGTATGTGAATGCTGTGTAGTGTGTGTATTTGGGGTTTATATACTGTGTGTCTGCATGTATGTATATGTGATGTATCTGCATGTATGTGAATGCTGTGTAGTGTGTGTATTTGGGGTTTATATACTGTGTGTCTGCATGTATGTATATGTGATGTATCTGCATGTATGTGAATGCTGTGTAGTGTGTGTATTTGGGGTTTATATGCTGTTTTTGTGCATGTATGTATATGTTATGTATGTGCATGTATGTGACTGTTGTGTAGTGTGTGTATTTGGGGTTTATATGCTGTGTGTCTGCATGTATGTATATGTGGTGTGTCTGCATGTATGTGAATGCTGTGTAATGTGTGTATTTGGGGTTTATATGCTGTGTGTCTGCATGTATGTATATGTGATGTGTCTGCATGTATGTGAATGCTGTGTAGTGTGTGTATTTGGGGTTTATATACTGTGTGTCTGCATGTATGTATATGTGATGTATCTGCATGTATGTGAATGCTGTGTAGTGTGTGTATTTGGGGTTTATATACTGTGTGTCTGCATGTATGTATATGTGATGTATCTGCATGTATGTGAATGCTGTGTAGTGTGTGTATTTGGGGTTTATATGCTGTTTTTGTGCATGTATGTATATGTTATGTATGTGCATGTATGTGACTGTTGTGTAGTGTGTGTATTTGGGGTTTATATGCTGTGTGTCTGCATGTATGTATATGTGATGTATCTGCATGTATGTGAATTCTGTGTAGTGTGTGTATTTGGGGTTTATATACTGTGTGTCTGCATGTATGTATATGTGATGTATCTGCATGTATGTGAATGCTGTGTAGTGTGTGTATTTGGGGTTTATATACTGCGTGTCTGCATGTATGTATATGTGATGTGTCTGCATGTATGTGAATGCTGTGTAGTGTGTGTATTTGGGGTTTATATGCTGTGTGTCTGCATGTATGTATATGTGATGTATCTGCATGTATGTGAATGCTGTGTAGTGTGTGTATTTGGGGTTTATATACTGTGTGTCTGCATGTATGTATATGTGATGTGTCTGCATGTATGTGAATGCTGTGTAGTGTGTGTATTTGGGGTTTATATGCTGTGTCTGCATGTATGTATATGTGATGTGTCTGCATGTATGTGAATGCTGTGTAGTGTGTGTATTTGGGGTTTATATGCTGTTTTTGTGCATGTATGTATATGTTATGTATGTGCATGTATGTGACTGTTGTGTAGTGTGTGTATTTGGGGTTTATATGCTGTGTATGTGTGCATGTATGTATATGTTATGTATGTGCATGTATGTGACTGTTGTGTAGTGTGTGTATTTGGGGTTTATATGCTGTGTATGTGTGCATGTATGTATATGTTATGTATGTGCATGTATGTATATGTGATGTGTCTGCATGTATGTGAATAATGTGTAGTGTGTGTATTTGGGGTTTATATGCTGTTTGTGTGCATGTATGTATATGTTATGTGTGTGCATGTATGTGACTGTTGTGTAGTGTGTGTATTTGGGGTTTATATGCTGTGTATGTGTGCATGTATGTATATGTTATGTATGTGCACGTATGTATATGTGATGTGTCTGCATGTATGTGAATGCTGTGTAGTGTGTGTATTTGGAGTTTATATGCTGTGTGTGTGCATGTATGTATATGTTATGTGTGTGCACATATGTATATGTGATGAGTCTGCATGTATGTGAATGCTGTGTAGTGTGTGTATTTGGAGTTTATATGCTGTGTGTGTGCATGTATGTATATGTTATGTGTGTGCATGTATGTGAATGCTGTGTAGTGTGTGTATTTGGGGTTTATATGCTGTGTGTGTGTGCATGTATGTATATGTGATGTGTCTGCATGTATGTAAATACTGTGTAGTGTGTGTATGTGGTGTATTTGCTATGTACTATGTGTTGCTGAGTGTGTGTATGTTGATTTGTATGCTCCACAGTTTTTTAAAGATTTTTTTAGATTATATATATTTTTTAATTTAGAATTTAATTTATATAAATCGATCTAATTTTATTTTTTAAGCCATTTCCCATCCCTGCCCACCACATCATACTTTTTCTGTGGGCGCAAGAGGGGGGGAGGGTGTCCCTCTTTCAAATTTGGAAATGTTGAGAGGTATGAAATTATTGTAGAACTCACATTACTGAACTTACGTTCACAAAGGTGCGTTCCATTTTGCAAGTTCAATAATGTTGGTGCAAATACTTTGAAGTGCAGTGTTTATGACCATGTCTAGATTTAGTGTACATGGAGGCTCGTCCCCTATAAAACCCTTCACAAAGGTGCAATCTCATTTGAAGATCTCCTAGTCAGATCCAATGTTGCAATGGGGTCAAACTTTACAGTTTCAGTACTTTTAAAATCCAGTATAAGAAGATTATATAGGTCCTTTCAATAGAAACCCGTAGTCACTATCTTGTTCAAAGAACACACCAAAATGGAAATTATGCTTAAACTAACAATAGAAAAAAATATAGTAAAAAAACAATACTTGTGAAAGTTTAAAAGTGACCATATAACAATGGAAAAATGGTGCTCAGCTTGTCCATCATGCCAACATACAATCATATTTTATTTATGTGTTTATTTATGTCTGTAAATACATCTAGACACATATAAATAGCAGGTTCCAATACGATGTGCACTCCTTGTATCCAACTTAATTGGCAACGACCAGAGTCGTATCAAGTGCACACATCGACATCAGGTGAAGACCACGAGTAAGGGTATATTAAGCACAAGCTTTTATTTTGAAACATACTTCCTTTCTGGTATCATGTTTTGGTATCTCTAACCTAAGAACTAGGAACATTTGATAAAGATGCCAGTCAGGCATAGAAACGTCATGGACTTTACCCTTTTTTAAAATATGTTTTTTCGATAAAAGTTATTTTTTATTCTTAAAATCTAGAGAGTGCTGTCATCATATGGAGACTGACACATATAAATACATTTGTACACACATATATAAATTATATATACATATATATATAATATACACACATACATATCTATACATATAGATATGTTAAAACCCTTTGCCTGCCTTTTTCTTCTGACACCTGAGACCTTTTTGGTGCAATCATTTTTATTAGACAGTGTTATAATGAGTGTAACAGTACGCTTAAATGTAACCAGATGTGCATTAACTTCAATTGCTCTTATTTTTAACTAGTAATAAAAGCGAAAAACCCGATGTGCGCAAACAGCCACTATAAACCCCTTATCGCTCACACGTAACTGTTAATGCGCTACTTGTAATCAGGCCCTTTATATTTAGATGACATTTGAGAAAAAAAAATGTGGACAACTTTTCAGAGTGTTTTTGAATAACATTATAGAAAGATTGTGTTCCTGACAGGTCAGAAAACATCATTCACTTTTGATTGCCTTTCAAATTAATGAGTTTCTTGTAGCAAAAATCTTAAAGGGACACTGAACCTTCCTTGATTCAGATAGATAGAGCATGACATTTTAAGCAACTTTCTAATTTACTCCTATTATCAAAATGTCTTCATTCTCTTGGTATCTTTATTTGAAATGCAAGAATGTAAGCTTAGAGACCGGTCCATTTTTGGTGAACAACCTGGGTTGTTCTTGCTAATTGGTGGATAAATTCATCCACCAATAAAAAAGTGCTGTCCAGAGTTCTAAACCAAAAAAGAAGCTTAGATGCCTTCTTTTTCAAATAAAGATAGCAAGAGAAAGTTGCTTAAAATTGCAAGCTCAGTGTCCCTTTAAGTTAAATGTTCTAGCTGCACTATCAACTACTAATTGTGGTTAAATGACTGTTTGTGGTAGGAAATGGTGGAGGGCTAAAGCAGAGAAAAATATGTTTTAAATATCCTAAAACAAAATGATACATTTTCTAGCCATATACACTTTTAGAAAATATTTTTGTTTAACAGTTGCATTTATAGAGGCTAGAAAAAAATAGCTAAAACATGCATGTAGCAGTTATAAAATGAAATGATATTTTGACATTGTATTGCTTTTTGAACGGTTCTTTATTTATTTTTTTACATGGGGGAAACAAATCAAGAACGTTGCTATTGATGTCGCATATACCACGATTAAAGGAACAGTCAAGTCCAAAAAAAAAAACTTTCATGATTCTGATAGGGCATGTAATTTTAAACAACTTTCCAATTTACTTTTCTCACCAATTTTGCTTTGTTCTCTTGATATTCTTAGTTGAAAGCTAATTCTAGGAGGTTCATATGCTAATTTCTAAAACCTTGAAGACTGCCTCTAATCTGAATGCATTTTCACCATTAGAGGGCATTAGTTCATGTGTTTCATATAGATAACATTGAGCTCATGCACGTGAAGTTACCCAAGAGTGAGCACTGATTGGCTAAAAAGCAAGTCTGTCAAAAGAACTGAAATAAGGGGGCAGTTTGCAGAAACTTAGATACAAGGTAATCACAGAGGTAAAAGTGTATTTCTATAACAGTGTTGGTTAAGCAAAACTGGTGAATGGGTAATAAAGGGATTATCTTTCTTTTTAAACAACAAAAATTCTGGTGTTTACTGTCTCTTTAAGTTCTGACAGTTCAGTTCTATTTAGTTAACATTATGGAGTCACATTTATCAAAAAAAGGTTTGTTTTTGCTTTTTAAATCCTAGTTATGCTACTTAATTTTTTTTTTTTTTTTTTTTTAAAGACCATAGGCAACTGCATACTATGTATGTTGATCAATAAGTCACAAAATGCAAATAAAAAATATTTATAAATGAATAACTTTAATTTTTTTTTTAGGTATTTAAGCAGTAAAATTATAGATAGCAAAATTGTTTACTCTTCATCTTTTAATATTTTTAATAACAACCGGATTGAGATACGGTCACAAAAGGATGTTTGCAAGTCCCATAGAAAGTGATGCCAGTTGTAATTCATATACAAATTGTTTGACAAAATGGTCCCATATTTACCAGCCCAGGACTGGAATTGAGCCCTGTATTTCTCTAGTAAGTATTACTTCTCAGTTTTCCTGATGTCCTTTTGCTAAAAACTTTTTCTTACTAACTTTAAAACTACACAACATAATTACACAATCATTAGATTGTGATGGATAATGATATCAAGGAGAGTGAAGCATAGAAGCAGAGAGTAAAGAACACCATTTTTTTTTTTTTTTAAAGGGACAGTCTACTCCAGAATTTGTATTGTTTAAAAATATAGATAATCCCTTTATTACCCATTCCCTAGTTTTGCATAAACAATACAGTTATATTAATATATGTTTTACCTCTGTGATTACCTTGTATCTAAGTCTCTGCAGACTGCCCCGTTATTTCAGTTATTTTGACAGACTTTCATTTAATTCAGTGCTGACTCCTAGGTAACTTCACGGATGTGAGCACAATTATACCTATATGGCAAATCTATATGGCATGCATGAACTAACGCCCTCTAGTTGTGAAAAACTGTCAAAATGCATTCAGATAAAAGGCAGCCTTCAAGGGCTTAGAAATGAGCATATGAGCCTTCCCAGGTTTAGCTTTGAACTAAGAATACCAAGACACCAAAGCAAATTTAATGATAAAAGTAAATTGGAAAGCTGTTTGAAATTACATGCCCTATCTGAATCATGAAAATTTATTTCTGACTAGCCTGTCCCTTTAAAGAGACCAAAACAAACCAACAAAAAAAGAAACAATCAAAATAGGGACCAGTTTTATTTGGCCCATGCAGGACGAGCTAGTTCTAGATCATTCTCAAGAGCACTAGTGCGTTACACAATGAGGTCAACAAGCTCCTGCTTTAGAAGCGCTGCCATTCTATATTGAAGTCACTATGTAGACATCTAGACCTGTATTTCTTTCATATAGGTGGCGAGAGTCTACAAGCTAGTTACTGATGGGATATACATTCCTACCAGGAGAGGGCAAAGTTTCCCAAACCTCAAATGCCTATAAATACACCTCCCACCTGACTCATATCTCAGTTGTAAACACTTTGCCTCCTTAGGAGGTGGTGAAGCAAGTAGTGCTTGATTTCTTCAGTGAAAGGCGCTTCTAAGCATATTGAAGCCCAGTTCCTCTTTAGGTACAGTGTTTGTCTGAGGGATGTGAAGGGAGTATTGCCTGATGATACCATGTTTTTGCCTATGGGAAAGCTTTTCATAAGTCTCTCTTTAAATCGGTTGCAGGGATTCATTTGCTGACTCCCTTTATAGATCGACAATATACTCTTGTACCATTACGTTTGCTGATATGTTTCAGTACTGCTTTAGCTGTCTGCTATATGTGGATGGGTGTCTTACACGGTAACTATATACTTTTATTATATAAGACACGCTCAGCTATGGATTGGGCACTTTTTAAGTAAAGTTGTTATATATTGTTTGTATACATGCCTTGAGTGCATAGAAATTTAAAGCATGGAAATTAAAAGCTTTGTCCTTAGTAATAGAGGTTTCTCTGACTCTGTGATATACAAATAATAAAAGAACAATAAAGACTTAGCTGAAACAACAAAATGCATAACAGATAGTATAAGGCAACACAAAACAGCGATAGGGAAATTAGATCCGACTGCCCCAGTAGCCCATCATTTCACACTGCACAGACATAATAAAAGTCAATTAAAATTTCAGGTAGTGGATGGTGTGGGTCCCCTGAGAAGTGGAGGTAATAGGAAAAAACTATTATTTGAAAAAGAAGAATTATGAATCAAAAAATTGGACTCTATGACCCCCTTTGGTTTAACATGGGGCACCTTTTTGTAGGGACTGTGGTTCATCTAAAAAATCAGATGGAGTTAAGCATTTTTTTGGAATTAATTTAGGATTTTGTTATCTCATATGGGATTGACTGGGAGTTTATCTGATAGATAAGAGTAATACAATCAATGTATAATTCTTCATTCTGTTACAATATTAATCCTAGGAAATAGGACTTTACATTAGTACTATATAATAGATAAGAATTGAAGGGAGGTATCTAGTACATGTACTCTTTTCTGTTTTTTATTTCAGCTAAGTCTTTACTGTTCTTTTATTATTTGTATATAAGTTGATTCTGTGTTTTCTTCAAAATAGGATGTATTGTATTCATTTCAGCTCCTGTGTTTGCTTAATAACTGCCATTTGCAAAATGAACATATGATATGCTGTGGATCGTTCTTACGGCTAACTCAACTGAGCAACCCTTTATAATCATGCTATGAGTGTCATCCACTAGATGGCATACTTCGTATCTTGAGATTTGCTTTAAATAGTCGAGTGGCTACCTGGATCAACAGGCCAAGTGGAAGGGCACAGCCCGAAACGCGATTCGCCTGTGTGTGTGACGTCAGACGCCAGAATGAGCCGATGCAGCGTGAGCTTTGAAACCTCTGTGATGCCTTTAATGGGAAGCAGGATTTCTCACAAGAGAAGGGTATTACATTAGCTTGGATGGCATATCATGCTGGTGAGGAGGATCATTTGTGCAACTACAGCATAAACACCTGGAGGATTGGGCAAGACCGCTCACGGAGCGGATTCCATGTTTCTCTCTGACAAACTGTTGCCTTATATTTACTGGCAGACTGTTGTCCTTAAGTGCCGGTATCACTCCTTACACCTTGCATGTTAAATTTGTGCTGAGGACATCAGAATCTGCATTAACCCTATGCTTCTTATATGGCAATTTTCCTGCCTGATCTGCATAATTAACCTGCTTAGCTTTGCATCTTTAACCGCTTGCATATAACCCTGCTGCATCTGTATTCAAGTGTACAGCCTATCTATGCTTCAGAGGCACTTATTGTCCAACACTGGACACTTTTGACAAGGGAAAGGCTCATTTTATGTCATGGACTGACCTCTATTAGTGTTTTATATGACTGGGGACGCCCAGTGATACTGTTTTTACTATTTTTTGCATCTTTGCAGAGTTGTGCATAATACACCATTGTATATTAAATAGGTAGTTTTCACTCCAGCATACATATGACTGGACATGAATTATATTTGCATATTTGTTCTTTGTTAGTGCAGGGACATTTATATTTATTTTTATTACTATTTTGAGGTGTCTATTCTGGAGTACACTTTACTCTATACCATACATTATATTTTTCTAATGAGATTTATATCATCAACATTCGAAAACTGGAAATAACATTTGATTAACGAATCTTATGGATTTTTGTTCTCATCAACATTTGATTGTCCAAAATGAATATCCACAGGACTATTTGTTCTACCAAGCAAATTGCACCACATTGGGTAGGTGTTGCTGCGATGAGTCTGAAAGCACCCTACATGGATGATGATACGTAGTCCTCAT
Source organism: Bombina bombina (assembly GCF_027579735.1). Lineage (NCBI taxonomy): Eukaryota > Metazoa > Chordata > Amphibia > Anura > Bombinatoridae > Bombina > Bombina bombina. The sequence goes on along the minus strand of NC_069502.1, from coordinate 672,254,410 downwards.
CCACGCTAAAGATATTGTGCAGAAGATGACCATGTGTTGTCATGTGCACTTAAAGGGTTAATTAATGGATATATTTGGTTGAAGAGCTTTAGTTACAACACATTTAAGTTAAAACTGTAGTAATAGATTATACACATATATTATATCATATTATTAAATATAAATTATATCAGTGAGGACCAACTTCCTAACACTTGGGAGCCACAAATCAGTATTTTAGAAGCCTTAAGGGCAGCATATTAATTGATGTAAATTAAAACACAAATAATATATTTCCTAAAAATGTCCAGTCCCACAGGACCAGATTTAGGTAATGTTGTAGAACATCCTCTATCTGCTGCTCTCATCATCAGAGGTCTAATTTGAGTTTGCTCACTAACCAGAAGTCCCAAAGCACATATTTTTAGTTCCACTTTTTGATAGGACCACAAAAACTATATCACACATTCTCAGTTCTACTTTTTCCCTGGGGCCCAAAAACTAGTGCAGAGGGCCGCATGTGGCCAATGGGCCACCAGTTGGCTATTCCTGTATATTATTATTATAATTATATATTATTATTATTATTATTATTATTATTATTATCATTATGTTTGATTTTGAAGTAAAATACCTGTGCACTCAATGCTTCTAAATTCCATCATGGTGAAATTTATTTGTGCCTGAAAAATTCCAAACCATGATTGGTTAGCTTGGAGTACAAGCTCATTTACAACTGTAACTGGCCGGCAAAGAAGATAACGAGCATGGATTTCACCAGGCTTCTCAGAGGTTTATCCATGAACTGCTCTTGATTTGCAAAAACTTGGTAACTGAGTTTACAAATTTATAGTAATAATTCATTTAAAAAAAAAATTGTATAGATATATTTTGCTATATAGTGCTAGATGTTCCTTTAAGGATGTTTGTGGAATAAAATGATTCTTAAAATTTTAGCCAGTATTATTTACAGCTGTAATATTGTCTTCAGTATAAATGTTTACCTTAGGATGACCAGAGAATTGCACTTAAAAGAAACAAATTAAAATGGATTTCTTTGCCATATATAAAACAAAGGTGAATAAAACATTCAAAAATGATCATAAAACCTCTTCATTTGGAAACTACTGCTATAAGCTTATATGTTTCTGTGTCCCTGTAAAGCCTATTAATTAGCCAGTTCTCTTTGTTCCCAGGAAGGATTGTCCCATTAGCTGGAAGAGGTAAAATTAGAGCACTACTGACTATGGTAAGTATGCAACTGACGTTCACAGGCCAAAATCTGCTCTTGCTAATGTTAGCATCCTGAGTCCAGTATAAATAACAGCATAATAAACTGTGCATCAGTAGTAAGCTAACAGTTATAGATATATTCATGGAAAATACAAACTATTTCTGGTTACCAAAGTAGTCGAAAATGTCCTGATACACAACCCAAATAATCACAGTTAGTAAATATCCAATGCCGTGTACTTTGACCTTGAGCTGCATGTATTTATTTATTTTCATACATATGTGTGTATGTATTTATTTATTTGCATACGTATGTGTGTATGTATTTATTTATTTGTATACGTATGTGTGTATGTATTTATTTATTTATTTGCATACGTATGTGTGTATGTATTTATTTATTTATTTGTATATGTATGTGTGTATGTATTTATTTATTTGCATACGTATGTGTCTATGTATTTATTTATTTGCATACGTATGTGTGTATGTATTTATTTATTTATTTGCATATGTATGTGTGTATGTATTTATTTATTTGCATACATATGTGTGTATGTATTTATTTATTTATTTCCATACGTATGTGTGTATGTACTTATTGAACTTTTAACTTTGTAAATACAGTTGTAAGTAAACATCCCACAATAGCCAAGCTGTGAATTAAAGGGACATAAAACCCACATTTTTTACTTTCATAATTCAAATAGAGAATACAATTTTTAAAAAGTTTCCAATTTACTTCTATTATCAAATTTATTTAAAGGGACAGTAAACACCAGAATTTTTGTTGTTTAGAAAGGTAGATAATCCCTTTATTACCCATTCTCCAATTTTGCATAACCAACACAGTTATAATAATATATTTTTTACCTCTGTGATTACCTTGTATCTATGCCTCTGCAAACTGCCCCCTTATTTCAGTTCTTTTGACAGACATGCATTTTTAGCCAATCAGTGCTTGCTCTTAGGAGCTTTACATGCCGGAGCTCAATGTTATCTATATGAAACACATGAACTAACGCCCTCTAGTGGTGAAAAACTGTCAAAATGCTTTCCGATTAGAGGCAGCCTTTAAGGTCTAAGAAATTAGCACATGAACCTCCTAGATTTAGCTTTCAACTAAGAATACCAAGAAAACAAAGCAAAATTGGTAATAAAAGTAAATTGGAAAGTTGTTTAAAATTACATGCCCTATTTAAATCATGAAAGATTTTTTGTGACTTTACTGTCCCTTTAATTCTCATGTTATTCTTTGTTGAAGAGATATGTAGGTAGGTAGCATGCACATGCCTGAAGCACTACATGACAGGAAATAGTGCTGCCATCTAGTGCTCCTGCTAATGTATAACATTGTTGCAAAACTGCTGCTATATAGTGCTGCAGACATGTGCACACTCTTGAGCTTTTAACAAAGGATAACAAGAAAACTAAGAAAATTTGATAATAGAAGTAAATTAGAAAGTTGTTTAAAATTGTATGTTCTGTCTGAATCATGAAAGAAAAAAAAATTGGGTTTCTATGTCCCTTTAACTCTTTTTTCCAAAATGATAAGTATTTGTATATTCTGTCATAAAGGAAAGGTTTCATCAAATTAAAAGACTTTTTTTTTTGTACAGCACCAAATTAAACTGTTTTAATTATAGGAAGTATGAAAAACGGCTGGAGTTTTTTTTTTAAACTTTATATTAGTATATCAGTAAATTGGAAAGTTGTTCAAAACTACATGCTCTATCTGCATTATAAAAAAAGAGATGTATGTCCCCTTAAGTCTAAGTACACAATGGTTAGCAGACAAAAATATATATGTATATATTATTATTTTTTTAATTTCCGTTTTATCTGTTCCTAAGATATATATATACATATATAATATACATATATATATATATATATATATATATATATATATACTTTCTCAATGATCAAAAACTCAGTGGCATAGAGAGAAATCTTTTTTCTTTTTTTTTTCCTTTAAGGGACCAGTCAACACAGTAGATTTGCATAATCAACAAATGCAAGATAACAAGACAATGCAATAACATTTAGTCTAAACTTCAAATGAGTAGTAGATTTTTGTTCTGACAATTTTAAAAGTTATGTCTTTTTCCACTCCCCCTGTACCATGTGACAGCCATCAGCCAATCACAAATGCATACACGTACCATGTGACAGCCATCAGCCATTCACAAATGCGTACACACTTACTCTTGCACATGCTCAGTAGGAGCTGGTGACTCAAAAAGTTTAAATATACAAAGACTGTGCACATTTTGTTAATGGAAGTAAATTGGAAAGTTGTTTAAAATGGCTGCTCTATCTGAATAACGAAAGTTTAATTTTTATTGAGTGTCCCTTTAAGAATTATATTGTAATGTAAGTGTCTATTTTTCACATCCACGACCTGCATAACAATTTAAACAGCTCTCAAGCTACAATTGAACTTTCTAAAATTCTTTTAGAGATCTCTCTGTACTGACTTTTTAGATAATCTCGCCAGACCAGAGAGCTTTAGAGATTTGGGCTCCCAGTGAATATTTTGTTATCAAGACAAAACACACCAGCTTTTCATATAGTAATTATACATTGTTGTATAATCAGTAGTAAACTGAGTAATTCAATAAACAGAAATATTTGATTGTTTTTACCTATCTAGATCAGTAAGTATCAAATGTGAAAATTATAATAGAAGAATGGATTTTATAAAATCATTAATAATCTGCTACTCTGATGTGCAAGAGACAAATATAATCAGCTACTCTGATGTACTAGAGAGACATTTGATATGAAAATTATAGGCTGACAGAGATAGAGAATGTTCTTAACCAGCATAAAAACATATATATAAATGTTACATTGCACACAAAAAGAAAGAGCCTAATGCAGAATGCAGATTTGTGAATACACAATAATTACCTGATATTTTTAAGACCACATAACTGTTTAAAAGTAATCAAAATGATATGTTTCCTCATGTTCTTTCATCTATATATAAATATATATCATGTGTTGTACAGCTATGTAACCAATAAAATAGCTCGAAATCCCACTTGTAACAGAAAAGCAAATAAGAAAATAGCAAAACACCAAAGATCATTTCAATTCAAATTATTAAACACTGGATATAATCACCCAAGTTGCATTTATCTAAAAAATATATTTTATTGAATAGGCACTTGTTAGAAGTTATTTCATTTATCTCATGAGATCTAAACAATATTATTACCCACTAGTTTCAAATCTCAAGAATGACATTGTAAAGGGAAGCTTTAAAAGTTTGCAGTATCTATTAAACTTCGCACGTAAAACCTAATTTCTAATCAACAAATACCAGAATATTTAATACAGGTCTGTGAGTGGGTTCGAAGAGTTAAATGTAATCCACACCACCGTAGTCCGTATAACAAGAGGTTAATTGAGAGAAAACATACACATATGTGTTGGTGAAACATATGGCTGGAGAACTCTGCTCAGTCCGTCTGCTTGCAACAGTGCAGCCAAGACACCTGCCGCACTTATATGCACCAGAACACGTATTCACGTATATCAGCTAACGTGCGCCACAATCACAAATAGATATGTAAAGTCTTACTTGACTTCTTCATGCTGCCCGCTATCCTCTGCTCACTTTCTTTAGCTTTAGATTTCTTCAATCTGACCGTGGCAGGAAATTGCTATGTTCATACAGAGCTAGCGAAACCTTTTAGAGGGGGAAACACAAACAGACTGCAAATAGTCTCAGCTTTTTTTTCTAACCAGCCTCTGAGCCTTCTGGTTGAATCTGAATGACTGATCAGATACAAGAACACACAGCAGTGTTCAATGAAACAGGAAATACAATATTCATTTTACCTTCTATGCAAGTATTACCAATAACTGTTTTTTGGTCACTTAAAGGGACATAAAACACAACATTTTATTTCATGATTTAGGTAGAACATACAATTTTAAACAACGTTTTCTTCTATTTTCAGAATTGCTTCATTTTCTTGTTATCCTTTGCTGAATATTATTATGTTTTTCTTTCCAATAAGGGTCTGGTCACTATTTGCGGTATTAGTCAGGTGCCACATTACTCACACTTATGCTAACAATAATGCCTCAAATGAAAATGAGATTCTAAATTAATCACTTATGCGTAATGTGAACAGAGGAACTGCTTTTTCAATAACAAATTACTGATTCCTGTTTTCTGCTGAGGTCACAGAAAAAAACAACAACAACTAAATCTCGGAGGGCCTGATGTGGCCCACAGGATATCGTGTGGGCGCCCCTGAAGTAGTTAATGAGTGCGCTTTCTGATTTGCTGCAGCACGCACTACAAAATTGCAAATCTTAAAGAAACAAAAAAATTTAATGCAAAGTTGCATTTACCATTAATTTAAAAGGGACATTATACACTCATTTTTTCTTTGCATAAATGTTTTGTAGATGATCTATTTATATAGCCCATAAAGTTTTTTTAAAAAACAAATGAATAGTTTTGCTTATTTTTAAATAACATTACTCTGATTTTCAGACTCCTAACCAAGCCCCAAAGTTTTATGTGAATACCGTCAGTTACCTTCTCCAGCTTGCTCCTGTTTGTGTAAAGGGTCTTTTCATATGCAAAAGAGGGGGGAGTGTCTTATTTCCCACTTGCAGTGGGCTTTCCAGCCAGCTACCTTTTCAACAGAGCTAAACTGAGTGCTTCTAAGTACGTTTTAAACCATTTTATACTGGATTTTTATATCAGTATCTGTGCATCTTATTCTTTATAGTAGTGTCTATTACATGCAGTTAAATGAAAATGAGTGTATACTGTCCCTTTAATTTCCTGTTATTGGGACATGGAAGTCAAAACTAAACTCATAATTCAGACATGATTAAAAAAATATCTTTCCAATTTACAAATCAAGCATCCCTTTTTTCTTCCTTTATCATTTGTTAAAGCAGCTTATTTTCCATGACATCATTCTGTAGGCCCCAATGTATTAAAGTGTGTGCGGACAATGTTCTAAACTTGAGAACTTGTTCATCCTCTGTTTGTATGTACCATGTACACGCTCACTGCCCCCTTCCATTGCATGACCAACTGTGCAAGAGAAGGGCCTGTCAATCACCCCAAGCAAGTGAGTTCGGGGTGATGTCTCTCCGCTAACTCAGAGGTGGCAGAGAGTGTAAGAAGCAGGAGTCTAATGACTGATTCTACTGTAATTTAAGTGTGAATTTTTTTTCCCACAGATCCTACAGAATGCAGAAGTCTTACCCTGTAACATTGTACAAAATATCAATGCAGTCTGTCACTAGTTGGTCACAGCATAGGAGATAAGATAGACACACTCAAGAGGCTTTTCAAAGGTATGTGCCTGGATTGCAAAACATTGCAACATTTGCTAAAACAAGAACAGTTATTAATATTTGAAAATATTTATTTAATATAGTATTATGTAGCTCATAATTGGTGATATATACTATATAAAACCGTGTTAACGTCCCTTTAAACGTTATATGCCTTTACTAAGAGATAGATAGAAAAAGGTTGCACAACAAAAGCATCTATGCAGCTTACTACTCATCTCTCTTGTATATGTAGAAATATATTTGCCATTGGCAATAAATATAAAGCCTACCAAATAAGGGCTAGATTATAAGTGGAGCAGTATTTTGTGCTTCCTCTAGAGAGCGAATTGTGTAAGAAGTAAAGTTTTTGCGCTAGTCAGGTTGCGCTGGTATTACGAGTTGAAAATTATTGCACTCATGATAACATGACGAGAGCAAACAGCTTACTTCTAGTGCAATTATACTGTGAAAAGCAAATAGAAAAGCATGGGATTAAGAGGCTGTCTATAGAGCATTTGAAATAGGCAGAAATTTAGAGGTTTAGAGGTTTAAATGTTATAAAGTATATTATATTTTAAACAATAACAATTTTAGTGTAGACTGTCCCTTTAATGATGGTGCTGGTGCTGATGAGTGCTGAACCAAAAATGGACCAGCTGCTAATCTTACATTCCTGCTTTTTCAAATAAAGATACCAAGAGAAGGGAAGTTTGTTGTTCAAACAAGAGACCATCAGATCTATCTCTTGGAGACTCCCAAGATCCACAATCTGATTGAACACATCCAGTTGAAAAGACTAATCCCCTAGATGTAGAGATTGAGGACTGAGAAAGTCCGCTTCCCAGTTGCTCACCTATGGAATATAAATCACAGAGACTAGACAGGAATTGATTTCTGCCCATGAGAGAATTTGAGACAGTTCCCTCATGGCTAGGGAACTGTGAGTACCCCCTGATGTTTGACATAAGCCACTGCTGTGACACTGTCTTCCTGGAAACAGAGATTAGATTCTCTTTTCAACAGAGGCCAAGCTTAAAGAGCCCTAAAAATTGCATGGAGTTCTAGAACATTTATAGGTAACTTTACCTCCCGAGGATCCCAGACTCCCTGAGCTCTCAAAGAACCCAGACAGCTCCCAAACCTTAGAGACTTGCATCTGTGGTGATCACAGTCCATGTAGGAAGAGTAAAAGAAGCACCCTGAATAATAAACTGGTGATCCAGCCACCAAGTCATAGACTGACTTGTATTAGGATCCAAAAATATATTTTGAGACAGCTGAGTATAATTTCTGCACCATAGACAAAACATACAAAGCTGAAGAGGTCTCATGTAAAAATGAGCAAATGGAATTACATCTGACGCTGCAATCATAAGAACTAGAACTTCTATACAATGAGCAACTGAGGGGAAAGAGAGGCAGAAGGTTCAGACAGGCTGACACCAATCTTAACCTTCTCTGCTCTGTTAGGGAAAGACTTATGGAGACTGAATCTATTTGAAATCCCCAAAAAGTTACCTTTGTTTGAAGAATCAAAGAACTCTTGAGAAAATTGATCCTACAACCATTTTGTTGAAGAAACAACAAGAGTTGGTTGGTGTGAGAACTTGAAAAAGATGTCATCCAGATATGGAAACACTACAATACCATGATCTTTGATAACAGACAAAAGTTCACCCAGAACCTTTTTGAATATTCTTGGAGCTGTTACCAGACCAAATAGTAGAGCAAAAAACTGAAAATGCTTGTCCAGAAAGGCAAACCTCAGAAACTCTGAGAATTGGAACATGAATGGAAGCATACTTTAAATCTATTGTGGAGATAAACTGACCTTGCTGAATGAAAGGCAGAATAGTCCCAATAGTTTCCATTGTGAAAGATGGAATCCTTACAAAATTGTTCAGGGCTTTCAGATCCAGAACTAGTTTGTAAGTACCTTCCTTCTTTGGAACAATGAAGATATTTAACCCCTTAGTGGCCAGACCATTTTTCAATTTTCTTACCGTTAAGGACCAGTGCTATTTTTAAATTTCTGTTGTGTTTGTGTTTAGCTGTAATTTTCCTCTTACTCATTTACTGTACCCACACATATTATATACCGTTTTTTTCTTGCCATTAAATGGTCTTTCTAAAGATACCATTATTTTCATCATATCATATAATTTACTGTATTTTTTTTTTTTATAAAATATGATGAAAAAATGGAGAAAACACACTTTTTCCAACTTTGACCCCCAAAATCTGTTACACATCTACAGCCACTAAAAAACACCCCAATGTTTACATGTTCTTTGCTTTTTTTGCAATTAATAGGGCAATAAGTACAAGTAGCACTTTGCTATTTCCAAACCATTTTTTTTTTCAGAATTAGCGATAGTTACATTGCAACACTGATATTTGTCAGGAATCCCTGAATAACCCTTCACATGTTATATATATATATGAGAGAAATGTTTGTTTTTGTTAAGAAGATCAACGGCCACATTTTATAGAATTAAAAGGAGTTGTCAAAGATACCCAGACCGTTTGCGGACAACAACATTGGAGAACCCGAGAAGTGGACAGAGTTGAAGTTAACTGCGCTCTGTGGCTCCAACCGACAAATAGAAAATCTTCAAGGGACAACGCTTAGGATCACAAGTCCGCTACTTGAGAATCAGTGCTGGGGCCTGACACATCAACAACGCCCGTTCCTTACCTCATTTGATTGAGGTCACCTATTGTGAGTAGCCTGTGAAACCATTTTGGGGATTGCTGTAATTTCATGTTTGCAAGGCTGAACGTTTACTTTCTGAAGATAGAACAACCCTGTTTATTTTAGACTTGATCAACATATTTGGGAACTAAAGATTCTCTCTTCATTATTCACACAATATTGAAACAACAGTTGCTAATATCTAATTAGACGGATCATTTCCTAGTGTATATATACATTGTAGCGATGTACACTGTTTAGGAATCATTGTTTTAATTCATTCACGCAATTTTATTTGTTACATAAGGTGTACCGTAATAGTACACTATATATTGTGAGATTAGCGATGTGAAGTGAACAACTCTTTGCTTTACTCATATATATATATATATATATTTTAGTAGACAACCCAAAGTATTGATCTAGGCCCATGTTGGTATATTTCATGCCACCATTTCACCGCCAAATGCGATCAAATAAAAAAAATTGTTAACTTTTTCACAAAGTTTCTCACTGAAATTATTTACAAACAGCTTGTGCAATTATGGCACAAATGGTTGTAAATACTTCTTTGGGATCCCCTTTGTTCAGAAATAGCAGACATATATGGCTTTGGCATTGCTTTTTGGTAATTAGAAGGCTGCTAAATGCTGCTGCGAACCACACTATTATATACTATTGTGTCCAGCAGTGAAGGGGTTAATTAGGTAGCTTGTAGGGTTTTAGCTTTAGTGTAGAGATCAGCCTCCCACCTGACTTATCCCACCCCCTGATCCCTCCCTGACCCCATTCAAACAGCTCTCTTTTCTCCCCCACCCCACAATTGTCACTGACATCTTAAGTACTGGCAGAAAGTCTGACAGTACTAAAATAAAAGCCTATTTTTTTATATATATATAGTTTCTGCCATGTAGGTTCCCCCCTAAACCCCCAACCTCCACGATCCCCCCAAATCGCTCTGTTAAGCTCCCCCCTCTTCCTATTTGCCTCTTCCTATTTGTGGCCATCTTAGGTACTGGCAGCTGTCTGCCAGTACCCAGTTTGTAATCAAATTTGCTCAGTTTTTATAACCCTATTTTGTCCGTAGTGTAGCTGCCCCCCTCAATATCCTACCCCCCTCCCCCTCCCAGATTCCTTTCTCAGCAATTATTCCCTCCTCCCTTTTCTTTCCTTACACATTATGTGTGTAGCGGTCGTGCACGCTCCTGCCTACCTTGCACGCAGTCCCGGAACAGCGGCCAGAACTGCTCCAGCGATGGGCCACCCACCCGCCTCCCTGCTATGGCTCCCACATACCAACAATCCACACCATCGCTGGCCGATGCAAACAGGGCCACAGAGTGGCTCTCTCTGCATCAGTGGGTAAAAAAGGGTATTCCAGGATGCCTCAATATCAAAGCATCACTGCAATACCCTGAAAGCGCCTGGAAGCGATCACGATCGATTCCAGCGCTTGAAAACACTGAGGACCTGCAGGGTACGTCCTTGGTCATTAACTAGCAGTTTTTGTAGGACGTACCCTGCACCTCCATGGTCGTTAAGGGGTTAAATAAAATCCCCTCCCCTTATACTGCAAAGGAACTGGTACAATCCCTCCCATAGATTCCAGATCTGAATTAGACTGGAAAACAGCTTACATTTTTAAAGGATTCCTTTGGAACATTAGACAGAAAAAAACTTCGCCTGGGAGGCCTTGTTCTGAATCCTATTTGTTATCCTTGCGAAACTATATTTAGAACCCAGAAACCAAGCCTCCTGAAAAAGGCTTAACCTGCCCCCTACCAGAACCTCTGGCTTTCACTTGTTCCAGTTAGCACTAGGTCTCCAGACTGAGCCTGCGGTGCCTTGCTTCTGAGCAGAGGAGTCAATCTTCTGTTCCTTATTCTGACAAAAGGAAGATTTCCCTCTAGATTTTTTGTCTTGACGAAGAAAAGCCCCTTTACCTCCAGTAGCCAAACCAAACAATTTCTTTCCCTGAAAGGAAAGTGATAATAATCTGGATTTTTACACCATGTAAGTAGACCTTGATTTAAGCCATAATTCTCTCCTGACAAGAACTTCCAAAGACAAGATTTAGCCATTCATAATATCAAACACAGCATCACAAATGAAAGAATTGGCACTTTTGAGTAAACCCAAAAGATATTCAGAAGCAGAGTTACCAGAATACTCAACACACGCAATAGAAATAGCTGGACTGAGCAAAAACCCTGCTTGTAAAAAGGCCCTTCTATTAAAAAAACTCTTTCCAAATGTTCTTTAAAATAAGTACTGTCTGGAGTGTCTGCCAAAGGAATAGTAGTACATTTAGCCAGAGTGGAAATGGCCCCATCAATCTTGGGAACAGTTTGTTACAATTCAACATTAGCAGCTGGTAAAGAATATAACTTATTAAACCTTGCAGAAGGATTAAATGAATCACCTGGCTTAGACCATTCCCTAGAAATCATGTCAAAGACAGCATCAAGAATAGGAAAAACCTCAGGGAGATTAAAAACAGTCTTATAAACTTAATTTAAACTATTGCAAGGCTTATTATCAGAAACTTTAGGATCTTTTACCCCTAAAGTAATTAAAAACCTCTTTTAAAAGATAACAAAATAGAGGAAATCACCAGACCTTTTACGCTTGCATTAATACCCAAAGAAACAGCATTAGGTTGGTCTGTTTGCATTAATAATTCCAAACATGAGTCACATAAATGAGCTAGAGAAGATACCTCAGCTTTTTTACAATAAGCACACCTAATAGTAGGAAGTTTTTCAGAGGACTCAGTTTCTTGGGTAGATTTAGGGATAGAATCAGATATCTCCATTATAGCATTTGACAAAGCAATACACACTATAACCCCCAAAAAACAGCTCTAGGGGAATGGAAATCACTTAACCCCTCCTAAGTACCTTTTTAAATATACTCACGAGTACAATGCATGCTAGATCGAACTGCAAAACAAAGCAGGAGACATTAACATTACATCCAATGAATAGATAACGCTCATCAGAATGAAAAAACACACACAAAAAAAGTGACAGCTATAAGGGATTTAACGCGCCAAAACAAACAACACAAACAAACAGCAATGGGAATAATTTAATTGATTCTGTCCCAGGGCCATATATATATGTATATTATATATATATATATATATATATATATATATATATATATATATATATACAGCATCTGAAAATCAGGACCCGGTCCCAATCCCATACGATTTCCAAATAAAAGTAGGCACACAGAGTAATATGCCAACATCTTTAATGCATGTCCAAATGTTTAAGATCCATGTATATTGAGCATTTGGACATGCATTAAAGGTATTGGTATATTACACTGTGTGCCTACTTTGATTTGGAAATCGTATGGGATTGTGACCGGGTCCTGATTTTCAGATGCTGCATATTTTTACTTCATAGTAGTGCACCGAGGTGTTGGCTTGGTATAGTGTGTGCTGATTATTCTGGACTGTTATATATATATATATATATATATATATATATATATATATATATATATATATATACTGTATATATATATATATATATACTGTGTATATATATATATATATATATATATATATATATATATATATATACTGTATATATATATATATATATATATATATATATATATATATATATATATATATATATATATATATATAAGCGAGAATAACAAACGCACTCCAAGGGAACCTTTGAAATCCAATGTCACTTTATTTAGTGAACATTTTCGGACATTAAGCAGACTTTTTGGTCTGAGGACGGACTGCTTAATGTCCGAAAACGTTCACTAAGTAAAGTGACATTGGATTTCAAAGGTTCCCTTGGAGTGTGCTTCTTATTCTCGCTTATCTATCTGTTTGCTGCACCCAGGGCAGTTCATGAGCTTGTATGTTAGGAGTGCATCTCTCTTACATTATATATATATATATATATATATATATATATATATATATATATATATATATATATATATATATATATATATATATATATACAAAAAGAGGGGGTATGATAGCACTAGTGGAATAACCAATAAATGTTCAATAAAAGTTAAAACAGTCACTTGTTATGGTGGTACTGAATTTTACAACAGAAGGGTATCACAGCATGAACCAAAATAGGAATAGAAAATTAAATAGGTATCCCACTTACTAGAAAAAACCTCAATAGTATGCAGTAATTTGCCGCCTTGGTGAGGGAGAAACCTCTTGTGTGCCAATGGTAGAAAACTTCCTGGAATATGGTACTTCCGAACCGGTTAGTAGAAAACTTCCTGGAGTATGGTACTTCCAAACCGGTTAGTAGAAAACTTCCTGGAATATGGTACTTCCGAACCGGTTAGTAGAAAACTTCCTGGAGTATGGTACTTCCGAACCGGTTAGTAGAAAACTTCCTGGAGTATGGTACTTCCGAACCGGTTAGTAGAAAACTTCCTGGAATATGGTACTTCCGAACCGGTTAGTAGAAAATTTCCTGGAGTATGGTACTTCCAAACCGGTTAGGCTGGGGGAATATAGAATCCTTTCAGGAAACAGCCGATGTTCATGCAGGCCCCAAGGAGATAGGAGAAAGAAAACAAACTATTGTGTGATATTGTTAAATTATTAAACATAAACATCATATATGATAGTGATTTCAAACTCACATGTTAAATCCTCAAACAGTATGAGGTATGTAATATGCACATAAAAAATCCAACATAGATAGGATGAATAATGGTCTTACTCTTCATGTCCCTTATCTTTGTTAGTAAACACAAGTTCAATGTCCAGCATATAAACTTGAAGTAAAAACTGTTGTTGCAGCACACTTGTACATATATAATACAGAAGCTGCTGTGAAAATAAAGATTAATAAAATCACATTCACTGTCCCAGCCTAACCGGTTTGGAAGTACCATACTCCAGGAAGTTTTCTACTAACCGGTTCAGAAGTACCATATTCCAGGAGGTTTTCTACCATTGGCACACCAGAGGTTTCTCCCTCACCAAGGTGGCAAATTACCTCATACTATTGAGGTTTTTTCTAGTAAGTGGGATACCTATTGGATTGTTCTATTCCTATTTTGGTTCATGCTGTGATACACTTCTGTTGTAAAATTCAGTACCACTATAACAAGTGACTGAACTTTTATTGAACATTTATTGGTTATTCCTCTAGCGCTATCATACCCCCTCTTTTTGTATATATATTTCTCTGAAGTGAATCTAGGTATTCCTGTTTGGGTTTATCTACACTATTTAGCTTATGTGATAGCCGCTTTTCGGATTTCAGTATCTGTTATCCATAGCGCAAACCTTTTAAGTGCTGCTTACCACCAACCTGACTTGCTCCAGGCTGGTGGTATTCTACTTTTTTCAATTATATATTTATATATATATATACAATATATAATATCTAAGCAGCACCCAACACTCGTTCAGCAATACACCTTTCGGGGTGCGCTCCAAAAGAAAGGCACTATCCGGCTTTCAAATCAAAATATCATTTACTGCATAGATAGCATAAATGTTTTCGTGATTTCTCCCGTCCTCAAACACAGTTACAGGTACATTACTGACCACCTTATAAGTGCTCCCCACTCATCTCCCCGTGCATACTGATCTGCCACTTCCGGAAACTCTGTGGCGTCTAACCAGCACAACTGCGTATGCACGGGCTGCGCTACAGAGCACCATCTGGGCCAACAGAAAAATGTAAAACATAAATACATAGGTAAAGTGAAAAACAATATTCACAAGATTGATATAATATTTGACAGTCGCACAAGTCAGGGTAAACATATCCCATAGTGGCGTGACAATATTCTACAAAAAACAATGGAGATCCAAATTTGTATTTAACCCTTTAGGCATTAGTGTATCTAATAAAAAGATCCATTTGGAATCTCTTTGTAGAAGTAATTTGCCTCTGTTACCACCACGTACTAGGGAAGGTATGTGGTCAATTATTATGTATCTCAAATCAGATACAGCATGCCTATGTTGCAAGAAATGGCTAGCCACCGGTTGTTCAGAACTGCCTGAATTTAATGCATAGCGTATTGCTGATTTGTGGTTAGCCATCCTTGTCCTGAGGTCATTCTGGGTTTTCCCTAAATAAAACTTCCCACAGGGACAGTGTAGCATATATATTATATGTGTAGTGGTACACGTGACCCTGTAGTTTGTGGTATAACGCTTATTCCTCCATGGGTGAACAAAATACAGCCATTCCTCTCAGTTCCCAGCCATATTCTGTTGGTATAACTTTGTCTGTTATCTGTACGTAACAATGATCTACCTTTTCTATACCCTACTATGGGACTATCAAATTTATTGAAAGGAAGATCTTTGTCAGATCTAAGAATGTCCCAATTCTTCTTTAATATCCCTGGTAGTTCTAAGTTGTCCAGTGTACACTCTTAGATCCCTGATCTTTTGACTTTTTTTTTTATTAATGCTTGCTCTTGTCCCATTATCAGAAACTCATCAAAAGATCCTTGCAGGTACTGTACACCATATCCCCTCCGTTGGAGCTTCAAATACACATCCCTTAATTGTTGTTCCTTTGCTGTAGTATCAGAGTTGTTTCTCACCACCCTCTTAAACTGTGAACATCGCAATACTTTCTTCAAGCTAGGAGGGTGGTAACTAGTTGCTTCCAATAGGGAATTCCGGTCCTTATGGAACAATGTAGTTTTGACTTCATTATCAGTTTTTGATTTTGTTGATTTAATGTTGTAAACCAGATTTGTAAATCCTCTGAGGTTCCCCTCCAAACCATAAACAGATTGTCTATATATCTCTTATATAGTCTAATTATATGATCTTTAAATAACACAGTGTCTTACTCTTCAAAATGTACCAAGTATAGGTTGGCATACAATGGGGCCACATTCGACTCCATCACCGTCCCTGAAACTTGCAGATAGTAGCTAGTTTTGAATTTGAAATAATTATATTTCAAACAATAATCCAACAGCTCCAAGATAGCCTCACAAGGTGGACCAATATAAGGGTTATCTCATTAATCTCCTCCTGATGGTGGATATTCCATCCCCATGAGGGATCACAGTGTAAAGGCTGGCGACATCCAGGCTAGTTACCACATCTTGTGAATCCTTAATGATTTTGATGATTTCCATGGAGGCAGAAAGTGAGAAAAAATAATTTATGTTTAAAAGGACCACAAGACTTCCAAGTTACCTCCCCTGTTAGGAATTATTCAAAACTACTTATGATCATGGACAGGCATTGGAGTAATAAATTAAGTTTATATCAGAAAGCTCTCAATATGGATGTGAGCTAACCAGAACTGATGTTACTGGCAATTACTATAATGCTGGTGGAATATGGCTGATCTACTGAATGGCAATTACTGGAATTCAGGTGGAATGGCTTTGCGAGTGGGAAAATTATTAGAATGAAAAATAATTAATATTTAATTTTTAAAAAAAGAAGATGGAGGGGAGGAAAATAAACAGTGATGTAAGTCCATCTAAAGAAATTAGGAATACTACTACAAAGAGACCGATAAAAGGAAGAAAATAAATGAAATATAAGAGAGAATTATTTTTTTAAGATTTTCTTTTTTTATATACTTTAATTCCACTCTTTCAAGCCAAGACTATATCAACCTCTGCTGCCTTTAGAATGGAAACATCTTTCTCTGAGCAGCACGCCGGGCGCGAGGAGTTAAAAATACAATCTAGCTACGCAAGTTGTGTAGTACTACGCAACGTGCGTAGGGATATTTAAATTTTACTTCTCCTCTGTTGGTTTTCACTGAGGTCCAGCCAGGCACTGTAGAGAGTTGTGGCTCGACGGGGGTGACACCATCAGAGAAGATTAATTCCTGCTTGATGGTGTCAAGGACCACTGGTTGGCGACCGCTGCTCTAGATGACACAATGGGGTAAATTTATTATTGTGCGGACGGACATGATACGATGTAGCGTATCATGTCTGCCGTACATCGATAATTGCCAAAAGCATATTCTGTCGGCATTTGTCATTGCACCAGCAGTTCTTGTGAACTGCTGGTACAATACCGCCCCCTGCAGATTTGCGGCCACTAGCAGGGAGTGTCAATCAACCCTTGAACCATCATAAACACGTGAGACAGGTACTTCTATGTCTCAGAGATAATTCTCTGGTAGCCAAACTGGAAAATATGAGTTTGATCAGGTTCAGATCCAGTTCCTTGGTTATGTCATCTCGAAGGAGGGTTTTGCCATGGATCCTGCTAAACTCACCGCACTTTTAGAATGGCCTCAACCTACTTCATTAAAGGAATTACAGAGATTCTTGGGGTTCTCCAATTATTACCGCAAGTTTGTAAAGAACTTTTCTCAAACAGTCGCTACACTCACTGAATTGACAAAACGGAACAAAGACTGTAAACATTGGCCTCCTGAAGCCATAAATGCCTTCTCTCATTTAAAAAAGTCCTTCTGTTCTGCTCCTATGCTCTGCCACCCTGGTCCTGACCTACAGTTCATGTTAGAGGTTGATACCTCCGAGATAGGGGCCGGAGCAGTTCTTATCCAAAGGGATACTTTAACCTCCAAATTGCACCCTGTAGCCTTTTTTCTCTAAACGCTTTACTCCTTCAGAGAGGAATTACAATGTAGGTAATCATGAACTCTTAGCCATTAAGATGGCCTTGAGCGAATGGCATCATTGGTTAGAGAGCACCGCCAATCCCATTCAGATTCTCACTGACCACAAGAATCTGACGTATCTAAAGACTGCTCATCGACTCAATCTTCGACAGGCCAAGTGGGCCTTTTTCTTTTCCCGTTTTAACTTTGTGGTTTCTTATCTTCCTGGGACCAAAAACAAGAAGGCTGATATCCTTTCTCGTCAGTTTCCTCACTCTAGTGATTCTTCTGAAACTCCTATTGAAAACATCATACCTTCCTCCTGTGTGGTTGCTCAACTGAATACCACCCTTCTTTAAAGACTGCAACATACTCAGTCTAGAAAACCTCTAGAAAGCCCCCGTGGCTTCCGATATCCTTTTTGTACCTCTGAACCTATGCACTCATATGCTATCCTGGGCTCATGATAGTAAACTCTCAGGACATCCTGGTTTGACAAGGACTTTTAAGCGTCTTTGCCAACATGTTTGGTGGTCTACTATGAAGTCTGATGCTCAGGATTATTTGAAAGCCTGCACGACTTGTGCTGCCAACAAAACTCCCCGATCCTTACCTCCTGGGTTGCTCCAACCATTGTCCATTCCCAAACAACCATGGGCACACATAACAATGGACTTCATTGTGGACCTCCCTCCTTCTGACCATCATACAGTTATCTGGTGTGTGGTGGATTGGTTTTCCAGACTGGCTCATTTTGTACCCTTAAAGAAACTGCCATCTGCAAATCTCTTTAAGGACCCCTTAGCGCTGCTTTTTAAGGCTAACGCAAGACTCATAATCTAGCCGTTAAACTTTAAAATTAATTGTTTTCTTATTAGATCATTATTAATAAAATTTATGTCTTCTTATCCAGCTTTATCTAAATTACAACACATAAACAGAAAAAATGTAAGTGTTCAAAAGATCGTTAAGATCATCATTATAAATGTGTATATACACAAAAAATCCTTTAGGATACATTTTAGTATCCACAGTCTGTAGTAGGGGAGCTAATAAATTAAATTTGTTACTGTAAATATTGCGGTTACAACTGTAATTTATAACTGTATCCATTCAGTATGGAGTAATTTAAACATAGTAACGTTTATTAATGTTACAACCTTGTTACCATTTTACCCCATGTATTAAAAGACTTTAAAGTTTTCCTCCGTGAATTCTCTTTAAAAGAAGTATCAAACAACCACAGTCATGTGATTATTATTGGAGCCGGAAGAAGCCCCATAGCCTTAGGGGTGAAACTGGCAGAAGTGTTTGCAGGAGAAACCAAGGTTGATGAATACTGGCCATCAAGTTTTGGCGGAGGTGTCTGGTAACGTATTCATAACTTACTATCCACAACTAGAAGCAACATCACGGAAGGGAGAAGAACACACCAGGTCATTAAACACTACCTATTCTGGAGATAATAGTGTGCTTGGAGGTGTGGATCCGCATCAGTGGGACTCCCGCTACACCGCAAGTATAAACGCTACGGCGGACTATATGTAGTACAAAGCGGTATCAATTGCTACTTGCCAAGAACATAATTCTAATTGTGGGATTACAATGAGAACTGTATCATATATCAAGTGAATGCCTCAGCTCAGTATTGAGTGCATTTGTGGAAAGTAAAGGGTGGCTGCTGTTATGTTATCCAGACACACTCTAGCCATCTACATTCTAATTGTGGTTTTGTTATATATCTAAACGGGAAACTACTTCTACCGTTCTAGTGTAGAAAGTTACTCATTAATTGTGACTTTAACAGATTTGGGACTTCAAGTGCTATCAGTCTTTTATGTTAAAAGATTTTTTTTTTGAGAGCTCTCATATATATTTTCTATCAACTATTGATTTAATTTTATTTTCATAGTGCACTATGATAGGAGTAGAACTGTTTATTATTGCTCCCCTTCCCTTCTACTAGTGGATTTTTATATCTAGTATTGTATGATTGTATATTGCTTTGTTGTGGTTTTCTGACCTAGGAAGATTAGTCCAATTAATTTTTTGGGATTAGTTAGTGCTGGACAGGAATTGCTATTTTTCTTTTGTCTTTTTCAATCTTTTCCTCCTGCACCTCTGGTCTGTTTAAACTTAAAATACAGGCCATAGTCACTAGCCCTTTTAATTGGAAACACATGCTCTTGCTGACACCCCCCCAAACTAATATATATATATATATATATATATATATATATATTTATATATACACACAAAGCCAGCCACTTTATTAGGCACACCTGTTCAATTGTTTGGTAACATAAATCAGCCAATCACATGGCAGCAACGCAATGCATTTAGGCATCTAGACATGGTAAAGACGACTTACTGAAGTTCAAACGGATCATCAGAATGGGGAAGAAAGAGGATTTAAGGGACTTTGAACGCGGGATGGTTGTTGGTACCAGACTGGCTGGTCTGAGTATTTAAAAAACTGCTGGTCTACTGGGATTTTACAGAGAATGGTCAGAAAAAGAAAAAATATCCAGTGAATGGCAGTTGTGTGTCCAAAATGCCTTGTTGATGTCAGAGAAGAATGGGCAGACTGATTTAAGATGATAAAAAGGCAACAGTAACTCAAATAACCACTGGTTACAACCAAGATATGCAGAATATCATCTCTGAATGCATAAAGCGTCGAACCTTGAAGCAGATGGGCTACAGCAGCAGAAGACCACACCGGGTGCCACTCCTGTCAGCTAAGAACAGGAAACTGAGGCTACGATTCACACAGGCTGACCATAATTGTACAATAGAAGATTGGAAAAATGTTGCCTGGTCTGATGAGTCTCAATTTTAGCTGCAACATTTACAAATTAAGATGATCAGTCTCCCTTTTTTGGTATTTTGTATATATATAGATTTAGGTATATATATATATATTTTAGCAAAAAAAATATATATATATATGTATGTATTTATGAATAAATAGAACATATTCTATGTCAAGAACATTGTAAATGTGAAATATTCATATTTTCATGTCGGATTTAGTGCACTTGGGAAAATGCAACCGGGTTTGCACACAAGTAAGATGATGGTTTTTTTTTCACTTTTTGGAAGTTCAAATTTTTACTTTCTATTTGTTATATGCAC
The DNA here is from genome assembly GCF_027579735.1 of Bombina bombina. Classification (NCBI taxonomy): domain Eukaryota; kingdom Metazoa; phylum Chordata; class Amphibia; order Anura; family Bombinatoridae; genus Bombina; species Bombina bombina. The sequence goes on along the minus strand of NC_069502.1, from coordinate 672,233,452 downwards.
TCAAAAAGCCAAAGTCTAGCGGGGTTAACACGTGAGTCGCAGTGCAAAATACCACTCCACTCATAATCTAGCCCATTGAAGCCATATTAACTGTAATATTTCACCATTTATTTTATCCAGACAGGAGAACAAATGAACTCACAAGGGTTTTTTGTAAAACAATGTACCAGTCTGTGGTTAGTCACATCCCTTAGTTTCAGATGTTGCCAAGCATGTAGCACAATGTTTTAGACATTTTCACACTTATAAAACCAAAGAGCTCAAGGCCTTTAATAAGGTTATGCCAATGTGGTGATATACATGTGTAGATGTTTTATTACATAGGTCTAAGCAGACAAATGCAGGATGTCTGTCCTACAGTTTCCTGTCTCCTACATCTCCATCAGCACACATTTGGGGTTTGAAGAGCAAAATTTCTATTATAGGATCAAATATCTGAGAGAATTCCTTCCTGGTGCAGACCCATACATTGTTTGGTTTAGAGGAGTGGAGGGCAGGATGCAATTATTAGGATTGCATTGCATTGCAAACCTGTTATAAAACCTTATCCAACACCTACCCCATTTATGTTATGTGCTTCTTTAAGCAGTACACCAACCAATAACTTAGGTCCAGAATACGAGTGGAGTGCTATCTTAACATGCGCCCGTAAAGGGTCACGGGCACATGTTAAATAACCAGCCATTACAAGTGGCTGGTTAATGTGAACTCGAGCTCACAGTTTCACTTTGCACTAAGAGGAGTTAAACATACTCAGACCTCTGGTTAAAAATAAAAAGTTGCCCCAATTGCCCCCCCCTCCAACAAAAAAATGCACAAAGCATTTATAAGGGGTTAAAGTGAGGGGATGTAGGGTGTTTAAAAAAACAACAACAAAAAAAAAACAAGCACCTAAAGTGCATTTACATGGAGGTCAATGAGGGACTGTGTATTTTGTATAAATATATATGTATATGCTTATATAAATATATATTTATGTATTTATATGTGTATATACACATATAAATACATAAATATATATGTATGTAAGAATATACATATATATTTATTTATTGCTGCCCAATGCTGTGCGATTTGCCGTCTGCGCACCTTCTAATCAGAGAAGGTGACCACAAACGCAATCATGGAGTAAAACCACTCCCTCTGTCTCTGTGCTCAGAGAATGCTGTCTATCAGTTTGACATTACGGTTTAAGAAAACAATGGAAATAAACATAAGTACTTGATGCATTGCAGAATTTTTTTATATTACTGCAGTTTTAAGTGAGGGATATCTAATCCTTTAAATGTAGGTCAGCATTAGTAATATTTTTCCATTTTATAAACTTACATTAAAATATGGTTTCACACTATTTGTGCTATATAGAGCAGAAAAAAAACATTTGCAGATAATATATATTAAGCAGTAGGGTGGTTTGAGAAAATTTAAGCCAGAAAAAACACAAAACACTGGCCCTAGGGCCTCTGATTGGTCGATTGGTCAGCCAAATCTCTAGATAAAAAGGCTTCTTCAGAACTATTTGATTCAAAATGCTTATGGTAAGTGATACTTTGGTTAAACCTCATGTAAAGTGGAAACATATATCCAGATTCAAACATAAAAACTTATTTTTTTTTATCAAATGTTTAATTTCCAGCTGTGCCTAATCTTGTGATAAGAACTGTGATATGCATATAAAGCTATATGGTTATAGTGCGCATAATGTGTATCTCTAGAAGTATTTTTTTCCTGATGTAGTGGAAAGAAAGCTCAACTAATATTGCATAGGAGCTATTTTTGCCTGTTCCCTGTAAAGAAACATGAGGGTTGAACTAGGTGAAGATCTGTTTTCATCTCAGCTAAGTATGTAACTCTGTAACTCGATAAGACAGCGGGATTAATGGTACTTTTAATATTCAAAAAAAGCAGTACGTACATTTACAGTTACAGAAGCTATTACATACAATATATGATATAAATTACATGCAATTATTAATGTCATGAAAAAGGAAATAACCATAATTTAGACACAGAAATTATATACATATTATATTACATATATTATACAAACATCACTGTGGAGAGATTTCAGTATAATATGAATTAGCAAGTAATGTTAGGAGTGGCAGTTTGATAAATCTATTAAAATTGATGGATTTATCATTTCCTTATATACTGTGATCTTACAGATCAGGCTTTTTAAACTTGTTTGCTCCATTGAGCTATTTTCCAGTCTAGTGAAACCAGAATAATGTTCACAAATGTGAGCACATGCAACTTCACTGTTTGGTGATTGGACAACTACTAGAAGCAGAGTTGCGGAATAGCTGGCCAGCTAGGTGCATCAGCACCAGTAGCCAGGAAGACGGAAACCTAGTGGCCGGTCTAGTAATTACTATAAAAAGTGCTGACCATAAACAGTATTTCAAGATATCTGTATGAAGACATCTGTGGTTTCTGTTGGTCCCAGGTCAGGTACTGCTAATACTACTGTGGTTTGTTGTGTACATTCAAAATTTAATGAAATGCTAAATTTTAGTTAGAGGTTAGTAAAATGAAATATGTATTTTTTCCGATACATCTATCCATGTAGTTAGGATACTCCGCTTTAAATTAATCTCTCCTTATAATGTCATATTTTTCTTTAAAATTACGTTAAACATAAAATAAATGCTCAATATAATATTTTATTCATAGCAAAGTTTAGTCTGAGAATAATATGCAGATGTATATTTTTAAATTATATATATATATATATATATATATATATATATATATATATATAAACTGCAGCATGGCGCGGAGCAGGTCCATCCGGAAGACATCCGGCACGGAGCATACTCTTCATACACTGAATCTTCAATGCAAGGTTCGCGATCCAAGATGGCGTCCCTTGCATTCCTATTGGCTGAATAATTTGAATCAGCCAATAGGATTTAACCAGCTCTCATTCTATTGACTGATTCATCATCCAATAGAACTAGAAATGCTTAAATTGGCTGATTCAAATTTTTCAGCCAATAAGAATGCAAGGGACGCCATCTTGAATCGTATACCTTGCATTGAAGATTCAGTATATGGTGGCGACCGTATGAAGAGAATGCTCCGTGCCAGATGTCTTCAGGATGGACCCGCTCCGTGCCTCCAGGGATCAAGATAGAAGATGCCGCCTGGATAAAGATTGAATAGGCCGTCTGGATGAAGACTTCTTGCTGCTTGGATGAGGACTTTGCCGCCGGGATGAAGATTGAAGAGGCCGCCTGGATGAAGACTTCTCACCGCCTGGATGACGACTTCTCCGCCGGGATGAAGATCGTTCAAGCAGGACTTCAAAAACTGTAAGTGGATCGTCGGGGGTTAGTGTTAGTTTTTTTTTTAAGGGTTTTTTGGGTGGGTTTTATTTTTAGATTAGGGTTTTGGCAGTAAAAGAGCTAAATGCCATTTTAAGGGCAATGCCCATCCAAATGCCCTTTTCAGGGCAATGGGTAGCTTAGGATTTTTTTAGATTTAGGTTTTTTATTTTGGGGGGATGGTTGGGTGGTGGGTTTTACTGTTGGGGGGTCTTTTTTTTTACAGGTAAAAGAGCTGTTTAACTTAGGGCAATGCCCTACAAAAGGTCCTTTTAAGGGCTATTGGTAGTTTATTGTAGGCTAGTTTTTATTTTTATTTTCATAGGGCTATTAGATTAGGTGTAATTCTTTTTTTATTTTTGATAATTTAATTTGTTATTTTCCGTAATTTAGTGTTTGTTATTTTTTGTAATTTAGTTTTGTTTTGTTTTTTTGTAATAAGATACTTTGTCATTTTTAGAGTAGTGTAAGGATTTTTTTAATGTGTAGTTTAGTTTATTTAATTGGTAGTTAGTTTAATTTTATTTTAATAATTATATTAGTTTAATTGTTAGTTTAAACCTGTTTTTTTAAATTTGACAGGTAAGTTTTAATTTAATTTAAGATAGGGAAATTGTAATTTTAATATAACGTTAGGGGGGCGTTAAGTTTAGGGGTTACTAGTTTAAATTAGTTTATTGCAATGTGGAGGGCTTTCGGTTTAGGGGTTAATAGTTTAATTTATTATATTTCGTTGTGGAGGGCTTTCGGTTTAGGGGTTTATAGGTTTATTATAGTGACGTAGTAACAACAGAAGTCCACAGCATCAATAATTTGAAGGAAAAAGGTTTTTCAAGCTTTATAGCATTTATTTATCCTTTACAGCTTCATACAGCATAGACACCCAGCAGCAAATGCAAAGTTTTGGGCGTTAACCCTTACTCATGCTAATACAGAACACCTGTGAGCTGCTCCTTAAATACCATATGATTTAACCATTACCTCACCTTGGTACAAAAACACACATTTAAAAACACAGTATACCACCACCTGGTGGTCAAAAACATAATACATTTATATATAGATAGACAAAGTATCATTAAAACCAAACTGCTGTTACTTATACCTTTTGTATATTTTTCATATGATAAATTCATTTATACTGCATGTAACTTATAAACAGAGAACTGAACATTGTCTGCAATATATTGAAATTTACAAAAAGACTGTCATGTCTATTTCCCTGTTTATGCCTCTAGGGGCTAAAGTTTCCAATTTATGTATCCAAAAGGATTCTTTCCTCTTGAGTTGTAATTCCCTATTGCCCCCCCTCCTAAGGGGTTCAACGCTTTCTATGATTTGCCACCTAAGCTGGGAGATATTGTGACCTGCTTCAAGAAAGTGACAGGCTACCGGGGCATTTTTGTCCCCACATCTAATATTTGATCTGTGCTGACTGAGGCGGTCACGTATCTTCCTAACTGTCTCCCCTAAATAGATTTTAGAGCATGGACATTTTATTAAATATATGACGTGTGTAGAATCACACGTAAAAAAAACTTTGATTTTAAACTTTCTACCTGTATGGGGATGCACAAACTCCTTACCCTTAATCACTGAGTTACAACTGGCACAATTTAGGCATGGATATGTACCATATGATTTAGCTGATATGTATGTTTGTAATTTCATTCTGTTGCCAATATCATTTTTGACTACCAGATCTTTAATATTGGGTACTCTCCTATATGCCATAAGAGGATAATTTTGAAATTGTATTATATCAGTATTGCATTGTTTCAATACATGCCAGTGTTTCTTCAGACTTTGAGCTATTTCAGTGCTGTATGGGTTATACTGTGTGACACACACTAGTCTATCTTGCTTATCCTTAGGTTTAACACTTTTATCATACATGCTAGTGGCTTTGTGTCTCTCAGTCTCAACTAACTTAGCTATCCTCCTAAGTTAGTTGAGACTGAGAGGCACAAAGCCATTTGATGCCCTCAGTTGATGCTCCTTGTTTCCGGCGAGCCTTTAAACAGAATTTATGAAGCAGCGGTCTAAAGGCCTCTGTCCCATAACTTGTTCGCCTACTCTGAGGCCGCGGACAGAAATAATCCCGATTGAATATGATCAGGTTGATTGCCACCCCTGATCATGTTGATTGACACCCCCTGCTAGCGGCAGCTTGGCCGCGAATCTGCAGGGGGCGCATTGCACCAGCAGTTCACAAGAACTGCTTGTGCAATGATAAATGCCGACAGCGTATGTAGTCGGCATTTTCGATCTGGAGCGGACATGATATGCTACTTTGTATCATGTCTGCTCACACTATGATAAATATACCCCCATGGTCTCAATAGATCATTAAACAATCTTCAAACAATTTTATGTATGTGAAACACTAGGTCAAAAATTCTCCCTTTACTTGTTGGGTACAAATGCAAATTTCTATTTAAAAATGTCAACTTTATATTTATATAACACTCTATTACTAAGATTAAAAATTCAATTCTCCACCTAGGATTCAGGAATGTTTTTCATGTCCTACACCCTTGCCTGATATGCATTGTTGTTTGGTAGTAATTCTCATGTGTGAGCATATAGTAACAGATATTAAACGGCTGTACAATGTAAATTAAACTTTCATAGCAAGAGCAAGCAATTTAAAAAAAATGAACTTTCCAATTCACATCTGTTATCAAATGTGCTCCGTTCTCTTGGTATCCTTTGATCAAGAGTAAACCTAGGTAGGCTTAGGAGAGCACATGTGTTTTTAGCACTCTATGGCAGCAGTGTTTGCACTTGTATAACATTGCTGCAAACACTGCTGCCATATAGTGCTTGCTGTCCAGAGGCGTAACTAGAAACCACAGGGCCCAGGTGCAAGAATCTAAGAAGGGCCCCCCCCCCAAAAAAAAAGTGAATTTGATACATATCTTCCTTTTTTTTTTTTTTTTTTTTTTTTTATACATTTAAAGGGACAGTCTAGTATAAACTAAACTTTCATTATTCAGATAGGACTTTTAATTTTAATCAACTTTCCAATTTACTTTTATCATCAAATTTGCTTTTTTCTCTTGGTATTCTTAGTTTAAACTAAACATAGGCAGACTCATATGCTAATTTCTAAGCCTTTGAGGGCTGCCTCTTATCGCAAGCTTTTTAAATTCCTTTTCAACACAAAGAGACAGAAAGTACATGTGGGCCATATAGATAACACTGTGTACAGGCACAGGGGGTTATTTAAGATCTAGCACAACACAATGCTAAATGCAAGACAATAGATAATAAACAGTCACAGTCATGTGATCAGGGGGCTGGAAGAAGGTTCCTAGATACAAGGTAATCACAGAGGTAAAAAGTATATTAAAGGGACAGTAAACCTTAAAAATAATGTTATATAATTCTGCACATAGTGCAGAATTATATAACATTATTTAGGTGCTATAGCCATAAAAGCATTTTTTTACCGTTTAATTTGCTAAAATACAGCGCTTTTACAGACCCGCTCTCTGCTCTCTGCTGAGCGGGTCTGTTATTTTTAGTCAGCGCATCGGGCCAACTGTACAGCTGGCTCGATGCGCTGACTAAAAATAACAGACCCGCTCAGCAGAGAGCAGAGAGCGGGTCTGTAAAAGCGCTGTATTTTAGCAAATTAAACGGTAAAAGATGCTTTTATGGCTATAGCACCTAAATAATGTTATATAATTCTGCACTATGTGCAGAATTATATAACATTATTTTTAAGGTTTACTGTCCCTTTAATATAGCTGTGTTGGATGTGCAAAACTGGGGAATGGGTAATAAAGGGATTATCTATCTTTTAAAACAATAACAATTCTATGGTAGACTGTCCCTTTAACCCAGAAAAAAAATGTGAATCAGATTACATGTCTGCAAAAGGAGGTGCCCTGTGCCCACAGTCTGTGAGATGGTCTGACCCCCTATTACTGTATATAGTGACACTGTTTAACCCACCAGTACTGTATATAGTGAGTTAGTGACACAGTCTGTAATCTGCCGGTGAGATGGCTGGCCTGACCCTACCCACCCCAATACTTTATAAAGTGACCACAGTAGTATGTGACATGGTGCAGCCCCCTGTACTGTATATAGTGGTACTGTATAGTGACACTGTTTACCCCCCGCCCCCCCCCATGCTGTAGTAACCAGGTATGTAATTTGCTGGTTCCACAAACATACACACACACACACACACATACATGCATAATTACACACACAGTCACATACATACACACACACACACATACATGCATAAATACACACACAGTCACATACATACATACACACTTACATGCATACATACACACACAGTCACATACATACACACACACACACACATACATACATGCATAAATACACACACAGTCACATACATACACACACACACACACACACACATACATGCATAAATACACACACAGTCACATACACACACACATACATACATGCATAAATACATACACAGTCACATATATACACACACACATACATGCATAAATACACACACAGTCACATACATACACACACACGTACATGCATAAATACACACACAGTCACATACATACACACACACACACACACACACACATACATGCATGCATAAATACACACACAGTCACATACATACATACATACATACACACATACATGCATACATACACACACAGTCACATACATACACACACACACATACATGCATAAATACACACACAGTCACATATATACACACACACATACATGCAGAAATACACACACAGTCACATACATACATACATACACACATAAACACCAATGGGTAAAACAGAAACACTAACCCCTGTAGTCAGAGACACTAGTGAAGCATCATATCACACTCACATTATATCAGTGCAGGCAGTGGCAGGTCAATTGTGACCTCTGCACCCCCTGTAGTTTCGCCCCTGCTGCTGTCAGTGTCACTTACCTGTGAAGAGATGGAGGGCCGTGCTAACCCGAGTAGGGCACAGAAGAATGGCTATGCTAATGCAGAATCAGACAGCGAGCTGGAAACAAGCTACTGCGCTAATACCAGGTCAAGTAGCACACATAAGACTAAGGACTGTGCAGCCAGGTCAAGTAGCGCACATAAGACTAACTAACTGAAGAGCAGCCACGCTAAAATCTCCCTTTAAGATCTACATTATATATTGCTGACGTGCGGTAAAAAGGTGCACTATTACCAGTCGGCAGATACCGAATGAGCATGGGCACAAGTTTTGGAATTGATATATCTATTCTTGGCACTATTACTCTGATATATATTCAAGTATGTATGCAGCCATGTCAAGGAAACACCACTCCCAGAGTCCCCGTTTATAATGGTCCTTAATTAATCTCAGTTGGTGATTTGTAATTTTGATTGTTCTAAGCCAGACCACCTCGCTCCTAGTTACTCTAAAGCTTCCTCCTGGCATTTGTCCTTTGCATTCCTGCTCTTTTCCCTCTGTTTCATGTTGTCTTCTAGCTTCTTGACCCTTGGCTCCTCTCCTGGACTCTGCTTACAGATTTGACCCTGGTACTTTTGCTGTTCTGGACTGACCTTTTGGTGACAACTTCTGGCTTGTAGTTTGGATCTTTACTTTTTCTGACCTTCTGCTTTTTGTCTGATTGCCATGTTTATACACTGAACTGTACCTACACACCTGACTTCCTACATCTATTCTATTCCCTGCTACAAACTCCCAAGTTATTTTTAACAGCTACCAGCTGCAGTCTGGTGGAGCCAAGGGACTCTCTGGGTTTTTGCAGGAATAATCCTTCTCTTGCTGTCTTTAAAGATTTCTGGTGTCAAGATGGATACAGAAGTCAATGTAAAAGTCCAGGGAATCTGGAATTCAAATGAAGACTGACTTGTCTAGCAATCATTTGCTTAACTTTTAAATATACCTGGTTCAAATTTTTCTCTGCAGCCAGGGTACAAAATGATATTGTTACCAGGGTTGTAGATGATGAAAATGGGGATGGATTGTGCCTGAACTAATTTAAGAAGTTTCAGCAGTCCTCAGAATTCCAATCATTTTTTTTTAGGGATCAAAAGTTTTGGTTCTGAGTTTGGTCTAGGTAGAAAAGGTTAAGGAGTGACTGTGAGACTTCCGTTTGGGGTGGAGCCTAATCAAGCGTGCTCCCTGTATGCGGTGACTGAGCACCGCTGGAAAAGCTACCCAAGCCTTTTTCACCACCGAACACGGATCTGTATACGGGTGTTGTGTGTGGTGGTGCACGCAGCCACATCATCAGGCTGTCGGCTGGAAGTCGACCTATTTATGGGAGTGGAGGTCTGCTTGGAGTAACTGACAGCCATAGAGACCCTGAAGCACCATTTCCAGGGGATACCAACACCTACCTCCTGGGCGGCCGTGGAGCGCCAGTGTCACCGGCATCGCTACACGAGGAGAGGTTTCCTGCCCGGAGGAGGAGACCGGATGTAACAGGAGCAGTTGCCGGGAACACGTGACAGGAAGCCGGAGTCACGCTAGCGATGGTGAGTTGGAGACACCGCCGGGTGGAGGGCCCCTGGATGGCCTGGTACATCTCCTGAAGCTAAGAACCACCCTTCTTGCAACTCGTTAGTGGAGGTGAAGTACCCTCTCCGCGGTAAAGGTCCCTCACATCACCGCATTTGCCGGGTCAGAATAGATCAGCTTCAGCCGCAAGTATAAACTTCTCTACCTAATTTTCCCCTTATTGTTGCTGCATTTTCGCCTCTTGGTGGTTTCTGTAGTTACCTAAGGGGAGTGAGACAGAAAAAGTTTAAAGGTGAGAGGCCCGGCTTACTTGCTCACGGCTAAGAAGGGACATAACAAGATCTAGCTTTGCAAAAGGGAATATTCTACATCATAACTTTTTGTTAATATTTGGGAACCTGCGTGTGGTCCTTTGAATATTATATATTTGAATAAATCGCTTGGAGATAAAACTCTGCCCTAAGTTGCTGGTTTGACTGTTTGATTGTGACATTTACACTCTGTTCAGCAGAAGGATATTGCTGTCAGGAAGAAACAGAGGAGACTTACTGATATCTCTTCCAATTTACCTGTTTATAATATAAAAAGAGCCAAGAATTTTAGGGGCTTCTTCTTCCTGAGGGAGTAAATTGTATATATACATTAATACCAGGTGCCTTTTTTTTTTTCTGTTTATTAATTAAGCATTTAATCCTAAATCTAAACTCCTCAAGAATGCTAATCTCAGGGGCTCATTGAAAAATTAGTTTTTTTGGCATTTATCAATATGTTTATGACAGAAATATTCATGTGTTAGTGGCTACCTTTATGAACTAGTTGTGTATCAAAATCTACAGGGAAATTTTTTTATTTTTTTTTTGCTAAATTAGCAGATTATATTCGGATTGTATTCTGCCATTTTTTGTTAAATATCTAGAGAGAAAAGTTTGAAAGAGGGAGCCATTTTTTGTTCTTTTTTTGTTTCTGGTTTTTAGATAAATTCCTTAATTTGACAGGCCTATTTCACTTTTGTTGCTTCTGCCCTATATAAAGGGTACACTTTGTTTTTTATTTTTATTTCTTGTTTGTGATTATATACACTATCACGTATGCACACATATATATATAATTGATATATAACGCCTCTATAAAAAAAAAAAAATCTATTCACATAATTTTTCTTTTTCTACTATCCAGACCCCGCTCTGACGCGGCCCTAGTAAAAATTTTGCTCACGTTTTTTTACACTCAGTCACCACTTTTTTTTCTTTTTCTTGCTCTTGTTTTTTATTAATGGAAAAATTCGTCACGCAGGCGAAAAAAAATTCACCTGTAATGCCTGCCAAACTTAAGGATAAAAAATCTAAATCTAGTGACACCAGCCTTGATTCTACTTTAAGTGATTTACCTCTTCCTTCTCTTGATATACAGGCATTGACAGTACAACTGTCCGCTGTATTTTCACCTCATTTTGAAATAATTAAAAAAGAAATCGCTGGTATGGCCTCCGAACTATCTACTCTCTCCGCCGAAGTCAGGCAGTTTTCTGCCCGAATCGGTGAAGCAGAAGATAGAATCTCGGACCTGGAAGATCGGGTAAATGCACAAGATGTGACCATCCGGAAACAAGAAACCACAATCCAAAATATGCAAACAAACATTAATCCTTTTAGATAAGTTGATCTCAAATTGGACTCCCTTTTTCCCGGCATTAGACTCTGGGAAAATTAAACAAAGTATGATTAATTTAAAGAAGTGTGAGATTCCACGGAGTTGGAGAGAATCCCACTTAAAGCTTATTAATAATTATTATTTATCTCCTTTAAGAATGATGAAATTATATCCGATTAATGAGGGGGTCTGCACTCGCTGCAAGAAACCTAAGGCGGATACTTTACATATGTTCTGGTATTGTCCAAAGATTATTCAATTATGGCGGAAGCTAGAATACTGGTTTAATGTATTATATAAGACAACCGTTACTTTTTCACCCAAGGAAATAATATGGTTAGAAGTCTCCAGTAACAAGGGCTTCCAAACAAATATTTTAAATACTATTATTCTAGCCGTTAGACAACAGATTGTTAAACATTGGCAATCTAATGCAGTTCCTGGTCTATCCCAGATGTTACAACAAATCCAAAACCAAATTATTTACGAATCATTTCATTTAAAAACCGCCTCTGAGAAAAGAATAAAATCCTTTTTAGTCGGTTGGCTACCAATCATCCAATCATATCCTGCAGCTATACAAAAAGCCATTCTGGCCCCATTTCTTTCCTCAAACTCTTTCATGGATTTAGTAGCTGTGGATCTCTTTCTACATTCATGGATAACTGGTCATAGAGTAGCTTAACGAGAGATAAAGACAATTAGTGTTAAGAAAGGGTCTGAGGAAAAGTAAAACATCTAGAGAAGTAAGTTACAGTAAGATTAAATTGGAGAGGGGAAGTGAGCAAAAGAAAGGAGGAAAGAATCAGGCAGGAGCGAAAATTGTAGGTGAGCCCCCTTCCCAAATTTCTTTGTGTTTTTTTTTTTTTTCCCCCCTTTAATGTTTGCATGCTAGTTTGAATGGGTTAATGGTTTATTATGTGCGAAAAATTTCAACAACATGTACAAACTGATTTTGTGAGAATATATTGTTATTTCTTTTTTGTACCACAAAAAGATGTATATAAGAAGAGATCTCTTGTTTAAATCTTATGCCACTTCTTCTTGTTTTGTTTTGTTTGTTTTTTTTACCTGACCCTGCGTGGTGCATAAAGGTGAAAATGTATGCATTTGTGTTTGTTGTTGGACTCATAAATAAAGAATATATACAAAAAAAAGGAGTGACTGTGGGGTAAAGAGACTTGCATGCAGCCCTTGAACATTTCCATTAATTGTTCTAATTTAGAATCAAGATTCTGGAGGTAAACCTCCTGGCCATCCAAAAGATTTCCCTGGGGAGTCACCACCTTCATTACTTCATTATGGTCCATGTTGGGTCCTTTGTATTGTAAAGAGTAATAAAGCTAATGTCAGTCCAGGTTGGGACACTGATGGGGAGTAGTGAAATAGACTGGACACTTACTCAGCACACAGGATTAGGCCCAGGATATAATAGTGGTAGATGCTTGATAAGAAAAACTCGTAGTCAGATTGGCAAGCAGGGCCAGCAACAAATCCAAGGAACAAGGTCAGACAGGGGGGTCAACAACTCAAAATCAGAAAAAATTGGCAGGCAGTGGGAAAAACATGTCACATCAGAAGTCAAACTGCAAAGCGAAACAAAGCACAATAACAGCACACTCAGGAAACTGTTCAAAATGGGCAACTAATTGATGGGGTTCCCATTATTAAACAGCGGAAATGGCAGGAAAGATTTGTCTCCTCCACAACATGGCCACAAGGATTGAAACAAAATCTGCCACAGCGACGCAATCTCTGCTCCCAAAACGATGAGACCCAACACAATTGCATCGGCCAAATATGACTCAACAGCAGCACAAGCCAATGCTAAGAAACTGAAACATGAAAAGGATGCTTGATGATGAATTATTTTCACTTTACTTTAAAAAGGAGCCAACAAGTAATAATCAATCAAGCCTCAATAGTTTTCTATAGTTCAGAACATAGAGTGCCTACCTCCCATACTTATCTCTATGTTGACAATTCCTGTTGAAGTACTGTGTATTTATGTATTTATTCATGTATTTATTTAGTGAATTAATGAATTAGTGAATTAAGTGAATTCATAAATGAATTAATAAAATAATTAATTAACAAATCATTTATAAGAAACAATACTGAACCACCCTTAAAGGGATAGTAAAGTCCAAATTAAACTTTCATGATTCAGATAGGGCATGTAATTTTAAACAACTTTCTAATTTAATTTTAACATCACATTTGCTTTATCCTCTTGGTATTCTTAGTTGAAAGCTAAACCTAGGTAGGCTCATATGCTAATTTCCAAGCCCTTGAAGGCCGCCTCTTATTTGAAGGCATTTGACAGTTTTCCACAGCTAGAGGGTGTTAGTTCATGGGTTTCATATAAATAACATTGTGCTCATCTCATGCACATTCAGTTATTTAAGAGTCAGCACTAATTGCCTGAAATGCAAGTCACAAGATCTGAGATAAGGAGGCAGTCAGCAGAAGCTTAGATACAAAGTCATTACAACGGTAAAAAGTCTATTTCTATAACAGTGTTGGTTATGCAAAACTGGGGAATGATAAATAAAGGGATTCTCTATCTTTTTAAACAACAACATTTTTGGTGTTTAATATCCCTTTAACCGTGCTTCCCTCTTTTTTTTTGTTAATCATTTTAAAAAATCTTTTATAAAACCGATGGGGTTTTAAAGAGACATAAATGTGCTTCTTGGCTAGTCTGTAATTAAAAGAGCATTAATGTTTAAATACAGTATTTGCATGTATGGGCTGTTGCACAGCTTTTGACACTAACACAGGATAAGAGGTTTGTTAGTTTTTTTGCTAATAATGCTCTATCACCTGCATATTATGTTAATGTCAGAGTTTAAGCTCACGCAAACAAACATAAAAACTTGAAAATTCTGGCTTTGCTCACTAAATTTTCAATTAAAATGCTGTACATCCCAGTGATGCTGCAAACTGATAACAACAGATGACATCTTCTTAGCCAAGACATCATCAAGAAAAAGGTTCAAATCTTGATTAAAAAGGTTATGGAGGTGCACAGTTGAGAAAACCTGTTAGTGCATAGGTAAAGCCCAACTATTTAGTAACATTTATGTGGGAGAATATAAGCACCGGCATTGCCATGTATAAGACAGCAATCTATAAAAAATATGCAATGTCTTTTTCGAAAATGAACTAGGGCTTAAATTTGCAAAGATTTATTTTAAAAAGCTAGTTAGAATATAATTAAAGGAACATTAAACATTAAATACATGCTAGATAGAATGATGCATTTAAAGAAAAGATTAGTCTGAGAATAACATGTAGATGTTTTTTTAAAGTTTCATTAGCTTTTTAAATATTGACAAAATAAGTGTAAAGTTTTAGTGGCTATAAAACAATGGGAGCTGCCATGTTGTAACTTAGGTTACCTTCTCTGCTGTGGACAATTATGGACAGTTATAAATCGGTCTCTAGAGTGTGCAACTAATGGCCGTGTGGAATATAACAGTGCTCTACACTTCTATTTTTTACAGGAACTAAAAAGCTCACAATTTCAGAATGGAATTACAGGAAAAGGGGACAAAATAAATAATAAAAATATATTGCAGATTTTTTTTATATCTATACCCTTTATCATTTGATATTATCATCTCAAAGTGTTTAATGTCCCTTTAAGTGTTCTAATTTTTTTTCTTTTTCTTAACGTGCAAAATGTATTTTCAGGATTAGATTGCTCACCACATGTACTGGTCTAGAAACCTACATTTCATTTACACAAGATCCCAAATTGTTTACTGGTAGCTGCATTCATTCAATACGCACATACAATTCAGAGGGGGTCTCTGCCATATTCTGTGGTGCATTTATCATTTGAGTTCAAAGCCTTTAATGTATATTCTCTCCCATATATTCATCTCAAGGGATCTTAAATTAACCATCTCTAACCGTATAGGCACCAGGTCTGGTCTGGACATTAACCTTTCAGGAGCTAAATCGACTTATGTGTTCTAAGGCAATAGCAGACTATTTACTGTAAAAGCATAGCTATTTTTATGCTTTGTATTTTAGTCACATTTATATTACCTGTGCATGTAATGTTTGATGGCTTTACAGGATGATAAATAATTTCTAATGTAGCAAATTTACAAATGCATTTTTTTCATTAGAATGTTCAACATATAATTTTTGCATTACGTACAAAAACTAACGTTACCGCAAAGGGGGAAAACACATAATAAAAATTCAGCTCAGGAGTCACAACCATTGCAGCTCCTGAGCAGACAACAGGCAATGATTGGCAAGTTGCGCCACTGGCACTCTTGATTGGTTCATTGATGGTTTCCTACTTGCGGCTTCCAAGTGGGACTGAGTTTAACCTTTTTGCACAGATAAAAACACAAAGTTATGTTAAATAGTGCGAATTATAAATCAAGTAATGAATCAGAGCATGTAATTGTTTGTATTAGAATATCTCTTTAACTTTTTATAACATCGAAAAGAGGACAACAAAGAATATAGAAAAAAGTCTTAATAAATGAATGTTTCCTAACTGAAGGTGACATGGATTCTTATAAAAAGTGCAATGAGATATCTTAGATTGATCAAACTGATCAAATATAGATAAATAAATAAATCCATTAAAGTATCACATACAAACAATCATATTTTAAATGCAAATTGGGACATATTTATAAGTTTTTCTAGAAATTAGTAGTAGACAATTTTAGGCTTTTATGTCATAATAAAGAGAATTTAATGAGCCTACAAGAACTGCCTAAAGAAATTACACTCAGATGATTCCATGATCATTAAACATGCAGATCAAAGGAGTGATGCTTTAGCTAAAGATACACTATTTTTTTGGCTTCAACAAGTACCAATATATGCCTATAACCCCAGACACACATTAACAAACTTTGTCCTACTTTTTTCTTTCTCTACCAGTGCACATTTACTGCTTAAAGGTACAATCCAGTCAAAATTAAACTTTCATGATTCATATAGGGCAATTTTAAACAACTTTCTAATTTACTTTTATCATCAAGATTTCTTTGTTCTCTTGGTATTCTTTGTTGAAAGCTAAACTTAGGTAAGCTCATATGTTAATTTCTAAGCCCTTGAAGGCCACCTCTTATCTCAGGGCATGTTGACAGCTAGAGGGAGTTAATTCATGTGTGCCATATAGATTACATTGTGCTCACGCACGTGGAGTTACCTAGGAGTCAGCACTGATTGGCTACAATGCATGTCTATCAAAAGAACTAAAATAAGGGGGCAGTCTGCAGAGGATTATATAAAAGGGAATCACAGAGGTAAAAAGTATATTAAAATAACCGTGTTGGTTATGTAGAACTGGGGAATGGGTAATAAAGGGATTATCTATCTTTTTAAACAATACAAATTGTGGAGTAGACTGTCCCTTTAAGAGAAGTACAACTGTTAATGGGACATGAAACATAACATTAAAGGCGTAGTTTACAAGTGGAGCGCTAACATAACATAAATCATGCTTACCTGATAAATTAATTTATTTCATGGTGGTCAGAGTCCATGATCCATTACTCTGGGGAATTACTCTTCCTTACCACTAGGAGGAGGCAAAGATTCCCAAACCCCAAGAGCCCTATAAAAATTAACCCTATAAAACATAGGGCGGGGTCTCATGGACTCTCACCACCATGAAATAAATACATGTATCAGGTAAGTATAAATTATGTTTCATACAGGTGGTGAGAGTTCATGATCAATTACTCCGGGTAACTTATGCCCAAGCCGTAGAGTCCATGAGTAATAACATAAAGGGAGGGATTTAAAAAACATCTCTTTTTACTGAGAAACTAAATCCACAACCTCAATAAAACAAATGTGTAATTCTCAATCAGACAAGACAAAAAAATCAATCAGAGACAACTGCCTGAAAAACCTACCAAAGGCTGCCTCAGAAGAAGCAAAAACATAAAAATTGGTAGAGTTTTGTAAAAGTATTATAATGCTCAGACCGAACTCGGCCAGTAGTCTTCTTATCCCGGCATCGAGCAGGAATGATAGGGAATATCCCAGAACAGAGAAAGTTCGCAAGATGAGGTAAGCGGCACTCACCACAGGCAGGATAGTCTTCGGCGGCAACAGGCAGGGAATCAGAGCAGTCCAAGTGTAAACCACTAGAATGGTCAGGCAGACAGGGTTTGCCAACTGTAAAGCAGTCTAAGGGTAAACCACTAGAATGGTCAGGCAGGCAGGGTTTGGCAACGGTAAAGCAGTCCAAGGGTCAACCACTAGAATGGTCAGGCAGGGTTTGCCAACAGAGAGGCAATCCAGAACAATAGGGGTTAATCAAGCAGAGTGGTCAGACAAGCAGAGGTCAGCAGCAGTATATCAATCCAGCAATTTAGGGGTTAACAGGCAGAATGGTCAGACAAGCAGAGTTAAGCAGCAGTATATCAATCCAGCAATTTAGGGGTTAACAGGCAGAGCATAGCAATCCAGCAATTTAAGGGTTAACAGGCAGAGTAGTCAGACAGGCAAGGTTCATCAACAATATCAAGAGAATAACAATCTATCACAACCAGGAGCACACAAAGTAACACCAATACTTGGGCAGTGATATATCGTTCTGAGCAACTTAAATAGGCGCAGGATTCACTCCACAGGAATCCAGATCGGCATCAGAGAGAGGAGCGTGCGGCGATGATGTCAGAACCACACGCATCCGGACCCGACACAGCCCCTGACAACAAGCAGGGAAGGAGACGACGCGCCCCTAGCAACAGCTAGAGTGGTGCGGCGTGACATAGCCCCCTTCTCAAGGGTTCCCTCCGGGAACCAGAGTTGGCTGCAAAGGATGAGCAACATGGAATTTGGAGACCAAAGATGGAGCATGTACGTCATGGGCCGGAACCCAGGAACGATCCGCCACAGTATAACCCTTCCAATGTACAAGATACTGCAATTGTCTGTGCCTGTATCTGGAGTCCAGGATCTTAGCAACCTCATATTCAGCGTCGCCATGGACCAGGAGTGGAGGAGGAGGAGCTCTGAGTCGGGTATATCTATTCCTGATGTAATGCTTGAGTAGAGAGATGTGGAAGACTGGGTGTATATGTAGGGTTTTGGGCAAGGCCACTTTGTAGGCAACAGGAGACAGTCTTTTCAGGACCCAAACACTTTCACCTACCAAGATGGCATGTACAGAGGCTCTATGATGATCACCAAATGATCTAGAGACAGCTGAACGTAGCTGAGAGCGAATACGTTACCAATGAGTGGTGAGTTCAGTAACATGTCAGTCTGCAGCAGGAACCCCAGTGGACTGAGCAGAAAGAGGGAAGACGCGAGGTTGATACCCTGCTGCAGCTTGAAATGGAGAACATCGTAGAGAAGAGTGCCAATGAGTGTTTCTTGCCAGCTCGGCTAGGGGCAGCAAGTCAGACCAATTGGCATGGAAGTAGGCCTTGAGATCCTGGTTTACTCTCTCAGTTAGTCCATTGATCTGAGGATGGTAGCCAGAAGACAAGGAAACAGTGGTTCCAATCAACTTGCAGAATACTCTTCAAAAGATGAATTGTGGACCTCTGTCGGAAACAATATTCACAGGAATGCCATGACATTGTACTACATGCAAGAGAAAAAGAGATGATAATTCCTGGGCCGAAGGCAGTTTCGTTAAGGGTACAAAATGAGCCAGTCTGGAGAATCGATTCACCACAACCAAGATAACTGTATGGTGGTCAGAAGGTGGGAGGTCCACAATGAAGTCCATAGTTATGTGTGTCCATGGTTGTTTGGGAATGGACAATGGTTGGAGCAAGCCAGGAAGCAAGGATCGGGGAGTTTTGTTGGCAGCACAAGTTGTGCAGGCTTTTACATAATCCTGAGTGTCAGAATTCATAGTAGGCCACCATACATGTTGGGAAAAACGCTTAAAAATCCTAGTCAAACCAGGATGTCCTGAGAGTTTACTATCATGAGCCCAGGATAGCACAGGGGTGCATAGGTTCAGAGGTTCAAAGAGGATATCGGAGGCCACGGGGGCTCCAGGAGGTTTACCAGACTGAGCACATTGCAGTCTTTGCAGAAGGGTAGTATTTAGTTGAGCAAACACACAGGAGGGAGGTATGATGTGTTCAATAGTGGCTTCAGAGGAATTACTTGAGTGAGGGACTGACAGGAGAGGGCGTCTGCCTTCTTGTTCTTGGTCCCAGGAAGATAAGAGACCACAAAGTTATAATGGGAAAAGAACAAGGCCCACCTGGCCTGTCGAGGATTGAGTCGATAAGCAGTCTCTAGGTAAGTCAGATTCTTGTGGTCAGTGAGAATCTGAATGGGATTGGCGGTGCCCTCTAACCAATGACACCATTTAGTCAAAGCCATCTTAATGGCTAAGAGTTCATAATTACCCACATCGTAATTCCTCTCTGCACTAGTAAAGCGTTTAGAGAAAAAGGCTACAGGGTGTGATTTGGAAGTCAAAGGATCCCTTTGGGTTAGAACTGCTCCAGGTCCTATCTCGGAGACATCAACCTCTAAAGTGAACTGTAGGTCAGGATCAGGATGGCAGAGCACAGGAGCAGAACAGAAAGCCTTTTTCAGACGAGAGAATGCATTTATGGTTTCAGGAGGCCAATTTTTACAGTCTTTGTTCCGTTTTGTCAATTCAGTGAGTGGAGCGACTGTTTGAGAAAAGTTCTTTATAAGCTTGTGGTAATAATTGGAGAAACTCAAGAATCTCTGTAATTCTTTTAATGAAGTAGGTTGAGGCCATTCTAATACTGCAGTGAGTTTAGCAGGATCCATAGCAAAACCCTCCTTCGAGATGACAAAACCAAGGAATTGGATCTGAACAAACTCACATTTTTCTAGCTTGGCTACCAAAGTATTGTCTCTGAGATGTTGAAGTACCTATCTCACATGTTTATGATGCTCCTCCAAAGTGGAAGAGAAAACAAGGATGTCATCCAGATAGACGATGACAGTGGGGTTGAGGAGGTCACAGAAGACATAGTTGACAAATGCCTGGAAGACTGCAGGGGTGTTACACAGCCCAAAGGGAATGACAAGGTATTCATAATGCCTTGATCTTGTGTTGAAGGCGGTCTTCCATTCGTGGCCTGGGAAGATACAAATCAGATTGTATGCCCCACGTAAGTCCAGCTTGGTGAAGAAGCGAGCATCCTGGAGTGAGTCACACAGTTCGGTGATCAAAGGAATGGGATAGCGATTCTTTATATTTATGTTGTTCAAGGCCCTGTAGTTGATGCAGGGTCTGAGCCCACCATCCTTCTTACTGACGAAAAAGAAGCCAGCCCCAGCAGGAGAGGAGGAAAGGTGAATGAAACCTTTAGCTAGGTTCTCTTGGATGTACTCCTCCATAGATTTGGTTTCAGCTTTAGAGAGTGGATAAGTCCTCCCTTTAGGAAGTGGGGCTCTGGGAAAGAGGTCGATTTTGCAGTCCTAAGGACAGTGGGGTGGCAGCAGGTCGGCTGCTTTTTTCTCAAACACATCTGCGAAGTCCGCATATACTGAGGGAAGGTTTGGAGAAGTCTGTATACTGGCTATGGGGATGTGGAGCAGAGGAGTGACTTTAGCAAGGCAGGAGTGGAAACAGGAGGTATCCCAGGAGGCCAGATGTCCTTCAGCCCAGTCGAACTGTGGATTGTGTATACGAAGCCAAGGAAGACCAAGGATGACAGGCTGTGCTTAGGGAATGGATGACCTCGAACTGCAGCCTGGACCAAGGGGGGTGCCATCCAGAGTAGTTATTTTGAGACAATGTCTTTTCTGCAGAAGAGGCAAGCCAGCTTGAATCATAAAACGGTGATCCAGAAAGTTTCCAGCTGTCCCTGAATCAATGAAGGCTTGAGTGGGGAAAGTATTCTGAAGGAAGGTAAGGGTAACAGGTACCAGAATCCGAGAGGAGTGAGGGGATTTAGTAGAGATCATGCTTAGAGGTTCCCCAGTGTTATCCCCTAAGCATTGGCTTTTTCTAGCCGAAAGTCACAGTTCTTTAGTTGGTGGGAGTTAGAACCGCAATAAAAGCATAGTCTCAATCTCCTTCTCTTTTAGACTCTGAGGGTTTAATGGAGGAAAGATCCATGGGTTCCTCTACTGGGGTGGCTGGAGAAGTTGAAGAGGTAGAGGACACTGCAGAGATGGGACGAATAGAAGGACGGGAGGGAAGGATTCTCTGAGTTCTGTCTCTCTCGGCTTGTCTCTCCTGGAAGCGAGAGTCTAGACTGATACAAAGTGTTATAAAGTCATCCAAAGAAGAGGAAATTTCACGATAAGTGAGTTCATCTTTGATGCGTTCATGCAGACCCCTCCTAAAGGCTGCCTTGAGGGCACTGCCATCCCAACTGGTCTCTAGTGCCAAGGTGCGAAACTCAATGGAAAATTGTGCCACAGTTCTATTGCCCTGGAGATCTAGGAGAGAAAATTCTGCAGGAGAAGTACAGCCAGAAGTCCCAAACACAGACGTAAGTGCAGAAATGAACGCATCAGTGTCATTCAGGAGTGGAGCATTCTGTTCCAAAAGGGTAGAGACCCAGGCTAGGGCCTTGTCTTTCAGTAAAGAAATGATAAAGATGACCCTTGACTGGTGAGACTGAAAAGTTTTGAGGATCATTGCAGAAGTGCAGCCTGCATTGGTTAAGAAAACCCCTGCAATCAGTAGTACCTTCATACTTGTCAGGCAGTGGTATACGGGGTATACTTCCAGAATTAGAGGAAGAAGTCGCAGTACTAGGAGCAGAGACTGGCGGTACAACAAAAAGAGCAGTTTTCCTCACTGTAACTAGTGAAGAGAGTTGAGCGGTTATAGCCTTAAGTTTGGAATCCATACTCTGCAACTGTGTGGTATGGGTTCCCAACATCTGTCCCTGAAGATAAACTGCTCTTACCACCTCATCTGGCTCCATGGTCCAAGTATAATGTAATGCTCGTGGGATATTCCACTATCAGACCGAACTCGGCCAGTAGTCTTCTTATCCCGGTGTCGAGCTGGAATGATAGGGAATATCCCAGAGCAGAGAAAGTCCACAAGATGAGGTAAGCGGCACTCACCACAGGCAGGATAGTCTTTGCCGGCAACAGGCAGGGAATCAGAGCACTCCAAGGGTAAATCACTAGAACGGTCAGGCAAGCAGGGTTTGGTAACGGTAAAGCAGTCCAAGGGTTAACCACTAGAATGGTCAGGCAGGCAGGGTTTGGCAACGGTAAAGCAGTCCAAGGGTAAACCACTAGAATGGTCAGGCAGGCAGGGCTTGGCAAAAGAGAGGCAATCCAGAACAATAGGGGTTAATCAAGCATAGTGGTCAGACAAGCAGAGGTCAGCAACAGTATATCAATCCAACAATTTAGGGGTTAACAGGCAGAGTGGTCAGACAAGCAGAGTTCAGCAGCAGTATATCAATCCAGCAATTAAGGGGTTAACAGGGTTATAATAAAGGATAGAGTTCCAGATGTGGAATATTTTCCAAATTGCAGGGTAACCTCAGAGAAATAAAACTGTCGTCGGCAGCTAGGGAGACCAAAGAGGATGAAGTTGCAGTAGAACGAGGCGGGAAAGGATGAGAGAGTGGATTCAAATCTTAGTTGTGTCTTGTGTAAGGAAATGTCTAATTTTAGAGATGCTTTTAAGGTGGAAATGGCAGGCTTTAGCCAATGACAATGTGAGGAGTGAAAGAAAGATCTGAGTTCAGTGTGAACTCAAGACATTGGGCATGCGGGGTAGGGGTAATGATGGAGTTATCGACAGTTATAGAGAAATGGGAGCTCAGTTTTGGAGAGATTTTGCTTAAGGTAGTGAGAGGACATCCTAGATAAGATATGAAAAAGACAGTTAGTGACACATTAGCAAGGAAGGAGCTAGGTCTGGTGCAGAGAGTTAGAGCTAAATCTGGTGCAGAGAGGTAGATTTGGGTGTCATCAGCATACAAATTATATTGAAACCCATGGGACTTTATTAAGGAACCTAATGATGACATGTAGATGGAGAAGAGAAGGGGACCAAGGACAGAAACTTGCGGTACCCCATGGAAAGTGGTAACAGGGCAGAGGTTGCCCCTTTGAAGGCTACACTAAAGGTATGGTAAGACAGGTAAGAAGAGTACCTCGAAAGAGCTGTGTCGTAAATGCCGAAGGATTGGAGGGTTTGAAGGAAAAGAGGGTGGTCAACAGTATCAAAGGCTGCAGGCAAATTAAAGTGGATAAGCAGAGAGAAGTGGCCTTTGCATTTTGTTGTAAGTAGGTCGTTGGTAACCTTAATGATTGCTGTCTCTGTGGAGTGATGGGGCAAATTCCAGATTGCAGTGAGTCAAGGAGGGAGTTTAATGCAAGGAAATGGGATAGATGTGCATATACTAGCTTTTCAAGGAGCTTTGAGGCAAGAGGGAGTAGGGAAATAGGGCAGTAGTTGGATGGGGAAGTTGGATCGAGAGGTTTTTTGAGAATAGGTGTGACCAGTGCGTGTTTTAGAAATGAGGGAAATATACCGATGCTGAGGGAGAGGTTGAAGATGTGTGTGAGTATAGGGGTAAGGGTAGAAGAGAGGGAGGGTAGTAGCTGTGAGGGGATGGGTCAAGGGGACAGGTAGTGAGGTGAGAGGACAGTATAAGGGCAGAAACGTCTTCCTCAGTAACAGGGGCGAAAGAGATAAATTTATGGCTAAGTGGGTTTTGGATGATTGCAAGCTTTTGAGGGAGTGGGAGACCGGTAGTATGTTGAGACCTGATTTCATTTCTGATGGTGTCGATTTTGTTATTGAAGTGGCTTGCAAAATCTTGAGCTGTGTGAGAAGTTGTATTAGGAACTAGGGGGTAGGCAGAGAAGAGTATTGAAAGTGGAGAACAGACGTTTTGGGTTTGAAGAAAGAGTAGAGATAAGAGTAGAGAAGTAATGTTGCTTATAAAGAATAACTGCTGAATAGTAGGAGTTCAAGATGAACTTGTAGTGAAGAAAGTCAGTGTTAATCAGCAGTACAGGAACATCTGCATAGGTACCGTGTCAGAGGAGTATGCCAGGGCTGAGGATGAGTGTGTGATTTCCGAGCTATGGTAGGTGGGAACAGATTGTCAAGGACTGATGTAAGGGTGGAATTATAGTGGCAGATAGTTTGGTCAGGGCAGGAAAAGGAGAGGATGGAAGAGAAGAGAGGTTTGAGAGAGCTAGCAAGCTGTTGCTGATCTAATGATTTAGAGTTGTAGGGAGGGATGTGATGTTACAAGTGAGGAGATGATGGTCAGAAAGAGGAAAAGGGGAGCTTGTGAAATTTGAGATATTGCATCAATAGCTGAAAATCAGATCATGGGAGTGACCATCCTTGTGAGTGGGAGAGTCAGTCCATTCTGACAGGCCGAAAGAGGAAGGTAGTTGCCGAAGTTGTTTTGCAGAGGAGGCAGTGGGATTGTCAACAGGGAGGTTGAAGTCACAAAGAATAAGGGCAGGGGTGTCTGCGGAAAGGAAATAAAGTAACTAAGCAGCAAAGTGATCTAGAAATTGAGTTGAGGAGCCAGGTCATGGATAGAAGTGAGCTTGTTGCCAACAGAGCGAGAGTTCCAAGTGAAGGGGGTGGTGGCTTTAGATGCAAGAGGAATGAGATTAAGGTTACCAGAGTTTTGTTTTCCAAATCAATTGAAAGGCATACATGGATGTGCAAGGCTAGGAAGTTGTGGGGGTCCAGGATTAGGGGAGATGTCACCAGCAGCTAGTATGAGCAAGAGGGAGAGTGACATTAGATGAGATGCAGATTTGCAGTAATGAGACTGTTTTTGAGACTGTTTTTGGGATGAGGTGCAAGGGGAAAGAGAGTCTTTAGGAATGTGTGAAGTTCATGAATATAAAAATAAGCTGAGGTTAAGAGAAATGGGCTAATGAACAGCGCAAGTGGTGAGGGGGAATGAGTAATTGAATAAAGTAGTTTGTTATAGAGACAAAAGGTATCAAAAAGGAATATGAAGATATTGAGCATTTTTACAAAATAGGGAATCAGTGGATAAAACACAGTATTACAACAGAACTTGCCTTGTCCTTTGTCCAATCCTTGTTCAATTCTTGTATAATTATTTTGCCCAATTATTAATAATGCCTCAATTATAAATGCTCACTTCATTTCTTGTATAATTATTTTGCCCAATTATTAACGCCTCACTTATAAATGCTCACTTAAGAGATGGGAACATATGATGTTAAAATACTGCTATCTAAACCTACAATGCTAGCCCCAGCAATGCTACCCCATAGAAGTATTAGATGTATAGGACAGAGCATTATACATTTAGGAATTAGCACAAGTATTGACAAGGTTTGAACATCACATAGCTAAAAGACTACAGATGCATGCCAAAAGAGAGACTATGGGTTTTACCAACCCCCTTATTGGCCCCAATGCCTCTGTTTCCGTACGAGCCTTCAGGCTCGCCGGAAACGCGAGTTAAGAAGCGGTGGTCTTAAGACCTCTGCTCCTTAACTCTTCTGCCTGCTCTGAGGTGGTGGACAGCAATCTGCCTGATCTTATATGCAGGGGACGGCATTGCACAAGCAGTTCACCTCTCAAGAGGACTAATAAAACCTACCTGCACATTCTGGACCTGTTCCAAGTGATCCTCGGTGCCCGATTACAGACTTGGTTGATACACCGCTAAGGTGGTGAGAATGCCTGGGACATCCTACTAAGGTACGGATAGGACCAGAGTGATTGCAATGATTCTTATGTGCTTTATTTTTAACGCTAGTATGTTGCCATTTTGTCATGTGTGCACTTACAGTGCATTAAATGTTTTTTCACTTGAGTCGGGCTGCGCCTGTTTTTATTTTTATTTGGTTCCAGTATCCTTCCTTCTTGGCGTTTGCTCGAAAATACCCACCTACAATTCCGGGAAGCAGACGACTTCACTGTAGACTCTGCAGGGTTCCTTGATCACACCCGGGACACACACTGCTGCAAATCCGACTCCACCCATTGGGGTAAACCGGCTCTGTTGAACCTACCATCACCTTTCCTTCTCTGACCGCTAAGCGCCGATACCGGTACTGTTCTTCCTTTTTTGTGTATTTAAGTATGCACCTTACTCCAGCATTTTAAACACAGATCTTGCTCAGAGAGCCTAAGGTACTTATATCATCTGGTATTCTGGTAATGACTCATTTCAAGACTACATACAAGACTCACTGATGATCTGAGCAGCTGCAGTATTTAAAATGCTGGTGCCCTGAGAATATCTAGCTATGCTTCACATGCACGTGTAGAAAATTGCTAACACTAAAACAGTGACAAATTTAGCTTGAAGCATTTTTGCCAATACATGTATATGGCAAATGTTTCTTTCCAAAGATGTAATTAATTTATGTGCATTTAAATTATGACCAGAATGTCCCTTTAATGTATAATAAAATATAGGTCAAAAGCGTATTTTTTTTCAAATTTTACCACCCTCAGTTTAAAGTGTCATTGAAGGGACAGCAAATGTAAAAAAAATTGCAATATATTTGAATCAATGCATTTACAAAACAAAACAAAACCAAAGCTTTACCTCAATAAAATGATATATATATATCCTATATAATAAAAGGCCAGGTATGTTTGTCAGATACAGTCATGCGCAGTAGAGACTGCAGAGGACAAACATACCTGGCTTTGATCAGCAGAGGAGTGCGCACTGCGGTAGGTGCCTGGTGGGGGCGTGGCCTCGTGGGTATGACAAGGGGCGTGACCTCGGGGGGGGTGACTGGGCGTGCTGTGATGGGGCGTGACCTCGCGGGCGTGACAAGGGGCGTGATATCGTGGGCGTGGCAAGGGGCGTGACCTCACAGGAGCGAAGGGGGCTTGGCCTCGCGGGAGCTCGTGTGAATGGGCGTGGTCAACGGGAGAGAGGTGGGAGAGACCAAAAGAGAGGAGTGAAATATAGAAAGCGAGCAAAAGAGGGGGGAAGAGAGAGAGTAAAAGAGTGGGGGAGAGAGCAAAAGATGGGGGAGAGAGAAAGAGGAGGAGAGAGAGAGAGCAAAAGAGGGGAGAGAGAGCAAAAGAGGGGGAGAGAGAAAGAGGAGGAGAGAGAGAGCAAAAGAGGAGGAAGAGAGCAAAAGAGGGGGAGAGAGAGCGCAAAAGAGGGGGAGAGAGAGTGCAAAAGAGGGGGAGAGAGAGCGCAAAAGTGGGGGAGAGAGAGCACAAAAGAGAGGGGAGAGAGAGAGCGCAAAAGAGAGGGGGAGAGAGAGAGCGCAAAAGAGAGGGAGAGAGCGCAAAAGAGAGGGGGAGAGAGAGAGCGCAAAAGAGAGGGAGAGAGAAAGCTCAAAAGAGAGGGTGGAGAGAGAGAGCTCAAAAAAGAGGGGGAGAGAGAGCGCAAAAGAGGGGGAGAGAGAGAGCACAAAAAAGGGAGAGAGAGCTTAAAAGAGAGGGGGAGAAAGAGCGCAAAAGAGAGGCAGAGAGCTCAAAAGAGAGGGGGGAGAGAGAGAGAGCTCAAAAGAGAGGGGGGAGAGAGAGAGCGCAAAAGAGAGGGGGGAGAGAGCTCAAAAGAGAGGGGGGGAGAGAGAGATCAAAAAAGAGAGGGAGAGAGCTCAAAAGAGAGGGGGGAGAGAGAGCACAAAAGAGAAGGGGGAGAGAGAGCGCAAAAGAGGGAGAGAGAGCGCAAAAGAGAGGGGGAGAGAGTGCAAAAGAGAGGGGGAGAGAGCGCAAAAGAGAGGGGTAGAGAGAGCAAAAGAGGGGGGATAGAGAGAGAGCGCAAAAGAGGGGGAGAGAGAGGGCAAAAGAGGGGGGAGAGAGAGAGTAAAAGAGGGGGGAGAGAGCAAAACAGGGGAGAGAGAGCAAAAGAGGGGGGGGAGAGCAAAACAGGGGAGAGAGAGCAAAAGAGGGGAGAGAGAGAGCAAAATAGGGGAGAGAGAGAGAGCAAGATAGGGAAGAGAGAGAGCAAAAGAGGGGGAGAGAGCAAAAGAGGGGGGAGAGAGCAGAAGAGGGGGGAAGAGAGAGAGAAAGCGAGCAAAACAGGGGGGAGAGAGAGCAAAAGAGGGGGAGAGAGAAAGCAAAAGAGGGGGAGAGAGAGCGCAAAATAGGGGGGAGAGAGCTCAAAAGAGAGGGGGAGAGAGCGCAAAAGAGAGGGGGAGAGAGATGGAGCAAGGGTTGAAACCGCGGTACTTAAAAAATTGGCCTGTGTATACGGGCTTTAGGAGTAGCATATATATATTTAGGATATATATATTTATATATTTTTTTGTAAAAACCTCAGGGAGGTGGTACAGCCAACCAGATGCCGTACTGCAAGTCGAAGAGGGTTGCACAAGCACACACTCACTCACTGCAGTATATAGAGCTGTGACATATGTGTGACCTGTAGTTTTGTTAACAAACAAAAAAACAAGCTTTTACGAGCTTACTAACATTGACTACTAAAGTTATAATGCAATGCTTCAAATGCATTGCAGGTATTTTGTTTTGTGAAAAGTGGTTAAGCTAAAGCTGTTTAAATTGTTATTAAAATGAAATGTTCCTTATTTCCAGTGACAGTCCCTTAGATTTGGTTGTACGCCCCTGGATTTTTATTTTTTTTGTCCTGGAAATGTCCCCTTCAGGAGATTTAAGGGGGCTGCAGCTGAGCTATGGCATGTGTGACACAAGTTAATGGGGAGGAGCTGTCGGTGAGGCTGTGCATTTTTAGCCACCAATCAGCAAGCGCTACTCAGGTGCTGAACCAAAAATGGGCCGGCTCCTAAGCTTACATTCCTGCTGTTCAAATAAAGATACCAAGAGAATTAAGAAAAATTGATAATAGGAGTAAATTAGAAAGTTGCTTTAAATTGCATGCTCTTTCTGAGTCATGAAAGAAAAAAAAAATTGGGTTTCATATCTCTTTAAACATTACAAAAAAGATCATACATATCTAACAATATAACCACATAGCATTGAAACTGTAAAAATAATGAACAGTGTTTGATTAGAGTTTGCTGGAAGTCAGAATTCATTCTATTGCTTCTTTCATTTTCTTTTCTTACACACTATACTACCAGTGCCTCTAAAAAACCTCTTAAAGAACAGCCAGCCATGACTAAATATTTAATGGATATGGAGCTGATGTCACTTTCAGTTGAAAGTCTCTGGAGAGTTTTAGTATCAAGCTCACATCCTGTAAGATCATATACATGAGAGGAAGCTTTCACAGACAGATGCTAAACCTCCTTGATACTTACGGCTTCCCATATATCTGAAATCTATGCTTGCCCAGTCAAAACACGGCAGTACTGTCAAATAGAGACCAAAGTGCTCCCAGGAAGACCATTTCACATTTTCCGGATTAAAATCCAAACAAGCATTTCAGTTTTATTTGTCGAAAATTGTCTAGATGTTTTATGAATGCAAAGACAATCATTCATGAGTCTTTAAAGGGACACTAAATCCAATTTTTTTCTTTAATTATTCAGATAGAGCATACAATTTTAAGCAACTTTCTAAGTTACTCCTATTAACAATTTTCTTCATTTTCTTGCTATCTTTAATTAAAAAGCATGAATTTAAAGATAAGGAGCCGGCCCATTTTTGGTTTAGAACCTGGGTTATGCTTGCTTATTGATTTGCAAAATGTAGCCACCAATAAGCAAGCGCTATCCAGAGTGCTGAACCTAAAATTGGCCGACTCCTAAGCTTTACATTCTTCATTTTTAAATAAAGATAGCAAGAGAACGAAGAACATTTGATAAAAGGAGTAAATGAGAAAGCAGCTTAAAATTGCATGCTCTATCTGACTCGTGAAAGAAAAAATTGGGTTTAGTATCCTCTATAAGTTTCTTGTGAGGAGGGAAATGATTGTTTTGTAAGATTCACTGACTTAGTAGTAATAATTCCTAAGATCTCCCACCCCTTGCAATTAATCATGTGACTATCCACCATAACCAAGCTGGTCTCTCACTACAAATAAAAAAAATATGTCTGGCCCTTAAAAGCAATTAACCCTGACTGCTCTGCTCTCCCTGTAAAATGTATCTCACTGCAATTAACCTCCAAATCCAGTTCCCATTATTAACAATACCCAAGGATCCTGAACATGTTCTCCCCTCACTGCAAATTCACACATTTTAATCCATGTGTCCAAGTGGCTCCCTATACAACCCCTTACTCTGCCATAATATCCCCCATCCCCCTGGGATGCTCCAACAACTAATAAATTAAACAAAATAAATTTAAAATGACAATATAAGTCCTTACTGTAATCTTTTATCTATTAAAGAGACAGTAAACACCAGATTTTTTGTTGCTTAAAAAGGTAGATAATCCCTTTATTACCCATTCCCCAATTTTGCATAACCAACACAGTTATAATAATATACTTTTTACATCTGTGATTACCTTGTATCTATGGCTCTGCAAACTGCCCCCTTATTTCAGTTCTTTTGACAGACTTGCATTTTTAGCCAATCAGTGCTTGTTCCTAGGAGCTTCACTTGCTTAAAGGGACACTGTACCCAAAATTTTTCTTTCGTGATTCAGATTGAGCATGAAATTTTAAGCAACTTTCTAATTTACTCCTATTATCAATTTTTTTTCATTCTCTTGGTTTCTGGGTTGTCCTTGCTGATTGGTGGATAAATTCATCCACCAATAAAAATGTACTGTCCAGAATACTGAAACCAAAAAAAAGCTTAGATGCCTTCTTTTTCAAATAATGATAGCAAGAGAACGAAGAAAATTTGATAATAGGAGTAAATTAGAAAGTTGCTTAAAATTGCATGCCCTTTCTGAATTACAAAAGAAAAAATTTGGGTACAGTGTCCCTTTAAGCTCAATGTTAGCTGTATGAAACACATGAATTAACGCCCTCTAGTGGTGAAAAACTGTTAAAATGCTTTCAGATTAGAGGTGGCCTTCAAGGTCTAAGAAATTAGCATATATACCTCCTAGGTTTAGCTTTCAACTAAGAATATCAAGAGAACAAAGCAAAATTGGTCATAAAAGTAAATTGGAAAGTTGTTTGAAATTACATGCCCTATTTAAATCATGAAAGTTTTTTTTTTTTTTACTTGACTGTCCCTTTAAAGCACCTAAGTCTTTAAATCTGCTGTCAAAAACTGTGGCTCCAGAAGTGACTGTCCCTGACAGTTTCCTCTTCTTGACCCAAATGATCAATTATTTATTTATTATTTTATTTCTTATTGTAAACTCTTTACATAACTCTGTGATTGACTTGTGGAAGGTGAACTCAATATGGCAAACAGCTAATTAAGTGCTTAGAATTTGAGCAAAAACAAAAAATAACAGCACTAAATTCCAGAACTGAACTAACGCCAATACTGTCTGTAGAAATTATTTATCTGGTGTAAAAAGTCCAGGGAGGAAACTGACGCTGATCCAATAAATGACTAGCGCTGCTGACTGGATCGGGGCATGTAATTTTAACACTATAATAGCCCTTTAACAGTTGGTGATAAAACAACCCTTACTACAGTCCAATCCTACAAGTGGATTATTTTTATAGTAAATATTTTCATTGGGAAATCAATAACCAAAAGGACAAAGCCATACAATACACAGCGAAACTCCAGTTAGGAGTAAAACAAGGCAATATCCAAAATGTGTTGAATGTCCATCATGGTTTTGTCTCCAAGTACTGTAACTGTACAATAATCATCATCCATCATCTATTCATAAACTGAATATTTGCATATCAATAGCGATTGTGACGAGACCAATCTCGCCACTGTGCATTGGAGGAGCCTGGTTGCCCGCCTGCTGCCTTTAGACTATGGCCCCATGTTGAAATGCTTACTTTTCCCCTGCAAAGACACAAAAGCCGGGTCATTCAGTACTTGCCCTATTTGGACAGTGATACCCCAGATAGCTATGCCATGTAGCCCATTTGTATAACGAAAGACTTTGGCTCCATGGCAATTGAACTGTATTTCTCTGTCTGTGATAATTACATCAACCATTGTGTAAGGTAATTGTATCAACCATTGTGTAAGGTAACTGCATCACCCATTGTGTAAGGTAATTGTATCAACCATTGTGTAAGGTAATTGTATCAACCATTATGTAAGGTAACTGCATCACCCATTGTGTAAGGTAACTGCATCAACCATTGTGTAAGGTAATTGTATCAACCATTGTGTAAGGTAACTGCATCAACCATTGTGTAAGGTAATTGCATCACAGGCAAAGGGGAGGATTTTGTGTGGGAGTGTCTGAGAGTATTGTATGTGTTTATTGGTTGTTTTACAAAACTCTGTGGGTGGTACTAATGTGTAAAAATGTGTATTTAAGAACAATAAACCCACAGCTCTGGCTGATTCCTGTTTTACCCTCAAGATGGAGCTTGGTCTCATGTTTGGGGGGAATTGCTGCTTTGAATTGCTCTTTTGCCTGTTCCAGTAGAGAAGGATTTCATGTATTTTCCCTGCTCAGTTTATTAACTGGATTTGTGTGTTGCTATTCCCGTATTAAGGGCATCTTTCATCTGGTATTAACCCTTGATATCCGGGTTATACCATAACAGCGATTATATGACCAGTATTAAACAAAATAACAGTTCTAAAAAAGAGAAACACCATATAGAGTTAGATATAACTAATCAACTAGATTGAGCTTAAAGTTGTCTTGAAAACCCAGCTCTCATGAAAAAAAGAAAGAAAAGAAAAAAAAACTCCTCCCCCTGCAGAAGGGAGAGAGGAATAAGGGTAAATGAATAAAAAGTTAGAGAAGTAGTTAATTAAGTAGTTATCACCTAAACCATAGATAACTGTGGACAAAGACTAAATCAACGCCACATGCTTCTCAAGGCCATCTTTTCAATCCAGGAGGTGACCATCTCCTTGTCAAACTATACATCCCAAGGTCCCTACAGCAAGATACTTTTTAACCCCTTCGCTACCAGAAATTTCAGAGAAGAACTTGCCCAAAATACCGGAGAATTTTTAGCATTTTTGCTATCATTCCATTTAAACTGAAACAGAGCCTTGTTTGTTTTTTTAATTTACCTATCAAAACTATTTTTTTAGTTGATATTGCAGGGTATTGATCTAGGCCAATTTTGGTATATTTCATGCTACCATTTCACCGCCAGATGTGATCATATAAAAATAATGATTAACTTTTTTTTACAAACTTTGGGTTTCTCACTGAAATTATTTACATACCGTTTGTATCATTCAAACATTGGTTTTTGATTATTAGAAGGCCGCTAATTGCAGCTGCGCACCACACTATTATTCCCAGCAGTGAAGGGGTTTACCAGGTAGCTTGTAAAGTTTATTTTACCTTTAGTGTAGAGATTACCCTTCCACTTGACACCTCCCACCCCTGATCCCTCCCCAACAGCTCTCTCTCCCCCACCCACACTCAACCCCACCATCTTAGGTACTAGCAGAAAGTCTGTGAGTATGCAGTTAAGATATTTTTTTATTATTATTATTATTTTTCTGCAGTGTTGTGATCCCCTTCAATCCTCCCACCTTTCTGATCCCTCACAAACAGCTTTCCAACCCTCCCCTTCCAACTAATGGTGGCCATCTTTGGTACTGGCAGCTCCCCACCTCCCTCTTCCCAGCGACCTTACACAGGGCACCACCACCCTCCCATTTCACACCTTTTCTGTAGTGCAGTGACCCATCCCTCACTCTCCATTCAATTTTTTTTTTCTGGAGTGTAGGCCCCTTCCCCCCTCAGTCACTGGGCAGGACACCTGCCTCCTGCTTTCCCTCCCACATGCACCAGCAGATGATCTTTACAGACAGTGACATACACAGTGTCACTGTCTGTAACAATCAGGCATCTGCCTTCATATGGAACTGGTACTCCGTTTCCATATGCAGACAGGTGCCTGCAGCTCAGGAACAGCAACTCTTGGGTGTCACTTTACTAAAATTCTCCCTACTGGGAAATACCCTACTTCTGGTATCCCTCACCTCGATAACCTCCTTTTCAGATATAAAACTTTATGATAAGAATATTCAGTCTTGGATTTCCCCTATATAAGGTCACTACTCCCAAAATCCCACATTGAAATAAGCCAATCATCATATTAGCCTCAATCACTGAAAAAACAGTCCACTGAATTTCCCTCTTTATCAAACTAATCTCCATTGTAGGTGGCATGCTCCTTTTATCAACCTGTTAAAATTGCCACCATAAGGGGGCGGAGTCTGGACGCACTGGAAGATGGCCGCTGCATAGAAAGGCTCCTAATCCACATGTTAGTGTCGAACATAATATAGGCATGAAAAAGCCCTTTCCAACCCCCAAGTAGGGACCACATATACTGGGGTACATCCATGCATACCTTACGGCAATCCCAGAGGCTGAAACCAACTTTTGAACACCTGACTGCGGACCGACCATTTGCGGCGCCGGACCCCGCCACTACAAGACACAGACCTGCTGGCTGGTCACTTTTACATCTGAACGGTCTCTGATAGAGGCCTGCGCAACTTGCGACCACAGACCTGGCTGACAACGGGCTTTAGTGCGGCTGCATTGAAGAGACATTCCTGAGGAAAACAACTGATACAACGCAGCAGGTTGGTGCAACCATCTTGCCCGGCATAAGAGCACACAGGTCCGGCGGTGTTAGTCGCCAGGGGTGGCCGGGAGTGAAATTGTGGCTAAAATAAAAGGAGTTATCCTTACATAACACTGGGTAGCTTAGCAGTGTGGAACAGGCTGTGAGTCAGACCACAGGGGCATTTTTAGGCGCATACTCTTGTTGTGGAGGGAGCAAGGCTGCAATATAGATCCTCGTGGCAGGGATTAAAGGCAATAAAGGTGGCTGATAATGATAACTAAAGTAAACTCTGAAGCCTCAACAGTCAGTGTGCAAGTTACATTAACCCCTTAATGACCACAGCACTTTTCCATTTTCTGTCCGTTTGGGACCAAGGCTATTTTTACATTTTTGAGGTGTTTGTGTTTAGCTGTAATTTTCCTCTTACTCATTTACTGTACCCACACATATTATATACAGTTTTTCTCACCATTAAATGGACTTTCTAAAGATACCATTATTTTCATCATATCTTATAATTTACTATAATTTTTTTTTATAAAATATGGGGAAAATGGAAAAAAACCACACTTTTTCTAACTTTGACCCCCAAAATCTGTTACATATCTACAACCACCAAAAAACACCCATGCTAAATAGTTTCTAAATTTTGTCCTGAGTTTAGACATACCCAATGTTTACATCTTCTTTGCTTTTTTTGTAAGTTATAGGGCCATAGATACAAGTAGCACTTTGCTATTTCCAAACTATTTTTTTTTTCAAAATTAGCGCTAGTTACATTAGAACACTGATATCTTTCAGGAATCTCTGAATATCCATTGACATGTATATATTTTTTTTTAGTAGACAACCCAAAGTATTGATCTAGGCCCATTTTGGTATATTTCATGCCACCATTTCACCGCCAAATGCGATCAAATACAAAAAATCGTTCACTTTTTCACATATTTTTTCACAAACTTTTGGTTTCTAACTTAAATTATTTACAAACAGCTTGTGCAATTATGGCATAAATGGTTGTAAATTCTTCTCTGGGATCCCCTTTGTTCAGAAATAGCAGACATATATGACTTTGGCGTTGCTTTTTGGTAATTAGAAGGCCGCTAAATGCCACTGAGCACCACACGTGTATTATGCCCAGCAGTGAAGGGGTTAATTAGGGAGCATGCAGGGAGCTTTTTTGGGTAGTTTTAGCTTTAGTGTAGTGTAGTAGACAACCCCAAGTATTGATCTAGGCCAATTTTTGTATATTTCATGCCACCATTTCATCGCCAAATGCGATCAAATTAAAAAAAACTTTACATTTTTCTCAATTTTAGGTTTCTCACTGAAATCATTTACAAACAGCTTGTGCAATTATGGCACAAATAGTTGTAAATGCTTCTCTGGGATCCCCTTTGTTCATAAATAGCAGACATATATGACTTTGACATTGCTTTTTGGTAATTAGAAGGCCGCTAAATTCCGCTGCGCATCACACGTGTATTATGGCTAGCAGTGAAGGGGTTAATTATGTAGCTTGTAGGGAGCTTGCAGGGTTAATTTTAGCTTTAGTGTAGAGCTCAGCCTCCCACCTGAAACATCAGACCCCCTGATCCCTCCCAAACAGCTCTCTTCCCTCCCCCACCCCATAATTGTCCCCGCCATCTTAAGTACAGGCAGAAACTCTGCCAGTACTAAAATAAAAGCTATTTGGCCTTTTTTTTTTTATAGCATATTTACATATGCTGATGTGTAGGATCCCCCCTTAGCCCCCAACCTCACTGATCCCCCACCAAACAGCTCTCTAACCCTTCCCCTCTGCCTTAATGGGCGCCATCTTGGGTACTGGCAGCTGTCTGCCAATACCCAGTTTAGTAAAAAATTTGCCTTTTTATAAAAAAAATGCCCTTTTCTGTAGTGTAGCTTCCCCCCCCCAAAACCAACCCCCCACCCCTTCCAGATCCCTTAGATGCATTTTTATTACTTTAAAAAATATATTTTTTTTACTTTTAACCTCATTTTTTTCTGTAGTGTAGCGGTTCCCACCCGCTCCCGCCCGCCGCCCCCCATGCACGTGCGTGCCCCCGTGTGTGCCCCCATAGGTCCTGCCCATGATCCCGCCCCCTACACTCCACACAGAGCATCGATGGCCGCCCACCCGCCTCCCACATAAGCTCCCACCCACCAACGATACCGGCCATCGATGTCCGGTGCAGAGAGGGCCACAGATTGGCTCTCTCTGCATCGGATGGCCAAGGGGGGTTATTGCAGGATGCCTCCATATCGAAGCATCACTGCAATAACCGGAAAGCAGCTGGAAGCGAGCAGGATCGCTTCCAGCTGCTTTCCAGACCAAGGACGTATGCCATACGTCCTCGGTCATTAACTGTATTTTTTTTGAGGACGTCCTTGGTCATTAAGGGGTTAAAGCACTATGTGGAGGGAAAAAAAAAAAGAAAAAAAAAAAAGAAAAGGTATGCCTCATGAACGCACTTCCACAACACTTAATATCTACAATTTATAAGATAGTACTGATACCTGACACTAAAACGCTACCCTCTTACACAATCGCTTGGAGCAGGGAGAGGAATATAGACAACGATCCAACTAACTGGTTTAAAGCATTTGCTCTGACCAAGAAGTCTTCAGTCTCAGCCAGCACTCAGGAAACATAACTCAAACTGCTCTGCAGATGGTATCTGACTCCACTTAGACTCCATAAAATATACCCCTCGGCTAACACAATGTGTTGGAGAGGATGTGGAGAGGAGGGAACTCTTCTTCATACATGGTGGGCCGAGAAGTATTTGGACAATAGCACTCAAAATGATGTCCCAGATTATAGATGTTGTAATACCTAATACATCTGAAACTGTCTTGTTTCATTCCTTGCCCAAGATGAGTCAAAACTTGCACTACTACTGGTTATGCTCAATGGAGCTAAAAAAATAATTCCTAGAAGATGGAAGTCTCAAATCATCCCTACGATGTCCGAATGGCAAGCACAAGTAGACAAGTTACTCATCTTAGAGAGATACCATTACTTAAAAACTCCTGAAACTCTCGGAGCTGACCCGTGTAATAAGGCTCTTGGTCTCTTCCCCCCCCCCCCCCATCTTTTTTTTTTTTTTACCCCCTCGTTGCTAACCACATTAAACAACTCAATCACTATATTCCTATTGCATTGTACTATACAGAGGATTCTCTACCTCTGACGCACTGTAATAGTATTTTTGTTAAACAAAAACAAAAAATTAACACTGCAAGCTTGGAAACAGGATCATAGATTGTAAAACAACAAAGACCTGGAGGCATATTTAAGAAATGTCTTGCGGACCTGATCTGACAGTCCGCAAGACATCACTGAATGCGGAGAGCAATACGCTCTCCGCATTTAACATTGCACCATCAGCTCACAAGAGCTGCTGGTGCAACGCCGCCCCCTGCAGACTCGGGGTCAATGGGCCGCCAGCAGGGGGGGGTGTCAATCAACCCGATTGTACTCGATCAGGTTGAATTGTTGCGATTCCTGTCCTGTCTTTGTGACCGCAGCTTCATAACTGCTGTTTCTGGCGAGTCTGAAGACTCGCCAGAAACACAGGCCGTCAAGCTCCTTTCGGAGCTTGATAGATAGGCCCCCTGGACTATATATTATGGTGTTATACTATGTTCCCTTTGTAGCGGAGTTGGAATGTGCCCTAACATACCTTAAATGGACAATGCAACAAACTCCTGCATAAGGACTAATGTAAAAGAATTGACAAACACGTTTTATAAAATGTTTTATGTAATCATTGATTGTCACTTTGATTACATGTTTAATAAAACTTGTTAATAAAAAAAAAAAAAATTACCACCATAATATTCTCAACCTAATTAAAACCCCATTGTGGAACCTACTACCAAATATCCCACTGACCACAATATTTGGGAACATTCCAGAAAAACAACCACTAAATTAGATAATTACAGTGAAATAATGTTCTGGCAGAAAATGTTTTTTTTAATATCTGAAGCCTTGGAATATGAAAGGCATGAGGTAGTCTCAGGAGCATGAAAACATGAGCACTATATCTATAATATTATATGTGCGTACTCATGAACCTATAGGTTTGCTCACATAGAAAGGAACTTTAAGTTTAAACAAAATATATCAAGAGCATAAAAGGTAAACTGGCTATCAGAAGAAAAAGGAATTTGTTTTATGTGCTAAGCTCTTGCTGAATCATTTTATTTTTGAATTCCATGTCCCTTTAATTCCTGTAGAAGACTCAATCTCTAGCATAAGTAGGCTTGAAAGCTTTGCTGAGCTCCAGGGGTAAGAAGAGACAATGCAGCAGAAGAAAAAAGTGAACGGAAGACTTGATATTGTTGCTGGAAGCACTAAGCATCTCCCACAGATGCAGGAAAGCTAAATGCAGCATCACGGCTATGTAATAAAGTTGCTCATGCACAAATCCTGGCCGTGGTGGTCTAATGCCAGACCTAACACAACAGATCTGTGCACAGGATACCAAGTGACAAATGTTGATGTGGAAATGACAAGTACAAAGTCATAAAAATGATCTGATCAGGAAATGCTGGTGCATGTCGGAGGGCTGCATTAGCTCTGATATATGTCAGTGTGTGGTTGGTCCCTTTCAGCAGCTAACATGCTGTACTAAGTGGGGTCAAAATAAACAATTAAATGTATGCAGGACTCCAACAGGAAACGAAAAGTATAGATCATAGGGGAAAGTGACCTGAAAACTTCTAGAAGGTTTTCTACATACTATAAAAATGTACAAGGCAGATTATTCCACTCCCTATGTGAATGCTGTCATCACAACAGTGGGATATACTGTACATGTTACTGTGGAAACTCAATTCTGACCGACAAATACAAGTGTATTTCAGCTTAGG
Source organism: Bombina bombina (assembly GCF_027579735.1). NCBI lineage: Eukaryota > Metazoa > Chordata > Amphibia > Anura > Bombinatoridae > Bombina > Bombina bombina. The sequence continues at coordinate 672,193,657 of NC_069502.1, read as the reverse complement.
AGCATGGGGTGTTTCAGAAAAAGAAAGCTTTAGGGAAAGCATTTGCTGGGTTTAGCATTTGCAGAGAACACCATCTCTCTAAGCTGCCATCTCTCTAAGTGACATCTTTAAGTGCCAGCACTAAGAATTCGACAAGATCTGAAGAAGATTTGAGGCAAGCTAAATATTTTCTTTTCGAAACCAATATTTTGAACTTAATAATTTATGTTTTCAGGACTGCTTTTCCATTTAACAGTCTCATGCCTATTCCACAGGCAGGCTCACATGCTCATACCTTACCCTTCTCCACATGCAGTTTATATTGGCCCCTCTCTCCTTTCCTCTCCTTACCTTAGCTCTCATGAACTATTTTCTATTTTAAAATTTATGTCACTAAACTGCACCACCTCACAGAATTACCCACACTGCTATAAATCTCATTCTCACCTACTATTACTTGCTATTAGCATCAGGCGACATCTCTCCAAATCCTGGGCCCACCCTCATTCCCACCATTGCCCAATCAGCGCACTCCTTATAGAAACTTTAATAAAAGCGACACACATAACCTCATTTCCATCCAATGCATCCCATACGCACACACTCCTTTCACTTGCGCACTATGGAACTCTTGCTCTGTCTGCAACAAACTTACAATCATTGATGACCTGTTTATATCAAATGCTTTCACCCTTTTAGCAATAACCGTAACCTGGCTATCTTCTTCCAACACTGTTTCCACTGCTGCTCTCACACATGGTGGTCTTCACTTTAGCTATACCCCCCTAGGCCAGATGAGAAACATGGCAGTGGTGTTGGGATCCTGCTCTCCCCCTCCTGCACTTATCAGTACCTTCCTCCAATCCCATCTCTCTCCTTCTCCTCCTTTGAAGTCCACTGTCTTCGCCTGATCTCCCCCTCTCCCTTAAAGTGGCAGTCATCTATCGCCCTCCTGGACCTACCTCCCAATTCCTTGATTACTTTGCCGCCTGGTTTCCTCACTTTCTCTCTACAAATATACCAACCCTAATTATTGGGGATTCAACATTCCCATTGACAACCCGTCTGCCCCTGCTGCCTCTAAACTTCTTTCACTCATATCCTCCTTCGTTCCAGGGATAGGCAAAGTATCCGTACGTGGACACTGGTGTCCATGACTAGCCCTTGCAGTGTGCGCCACAACCTTAGTATATCTTTTCTTTCTGATTAAATCATAAGAATAAAAAAATATATGTAGTGTGAATAAAGTTAGTGGCGATATTGGGTGATAAGTTATGGAATAAATAAAGCCTGAGTGAAATACTGGATGTGTATCTGCATCTGTATAATAACACCCAGCTCTATACAAAGACACAGTAGTGACACTGGCACATGTGTATATCCAGACAAGGGCTGGTTATAGGGTCAGTGGTATCTGCATCAGTATAATAACACCCAGCACTATACAGTATAATGACACAGTAGTGACACTGGCACATGGGTATAACCAGAGGAGGGCTGGTTATAGAATCCTTGGTATCTGCATCAGTATAATAACACCCAGCACTATATGACACAGTAGTGACACTGGCACATGGGTATAGCCAGAGGAGGGCTGGTTATAGGATCAGTGGTATCTGCATCAGTATAATAACACCCAGCACTATAAAATGACACAGTAGTGACACTGGCTCATGGGTATAGCCAGATGAGGGCTGGTCATAGGATCAGTGGTATCTGCATCAGTATAATAACACCAAGCACTATAAAATAATGTTTTTAATTTCAAATGTTCCTTGGTGTCCTTCACTAAGGTCTGTACTTTGGAAAATGTCTGCCACAGCCTTTGTCTGTGCCTATCCCTGCTTCGGTCTCTCACAATCCACCCTATTCCCTACTCACCGTGATGGACACTCTATCGACCTGGTATTTTCCTACCTCTGCTCTATATCTGACCTCACCTGTGCCCCTTTGCCCATTTCAGACCATCACCAGGTCACCTATAATATTAATGCAACAGCTAAACATACTTCTCCATCCCGCCCCCGCACCTGTAGAAATCTACATGCTGTGGATCTGCTCCAATTTTCAAAAATCATTCAAGATCTCCCTCCCTCACACTTCCACTATAACCTGCCCTGATCTCGCAACAGCCCACTATAACAAAACTCTATCCTTTGCACTAGACACACTTGCCCCTCCCCAACTGAGCAAAACATCACACCATCAGTTACTGCCATGGTTCAGCCTGGAATTGAACCTGAGACCTGTTTATATTTCTGCTGCTGTTTTTTCCCAGCCTGTTGTTTTACCACTATGCTACCAGATGGCTTGATCACAGGATAAGAATATTGTGTGTTTTTTGTTTGCTGCAACTTTGGCTCTCTGGCTCCACCTGCTTGCCAGCTGAAACAAATCATTTAATCAGCAGCCTGCTTTATCTGGGATGTTTGTTTGCAATTCTGGGCCTTGACATTAAGAGTTATACTCTGAAAGACTCTCTGCTCCTGTATCCTGTGTGAAATACAGACTTGTTGGATTTCCTGGTTCCTGATTTCTGCTACAATTACTGACTACTCTTCTGGATAATCCCTTGGCACTGTGTTTCATTTTTGGACTGATTTCCTGGCAATTGATCTTGCCTAAAACTTTCTTTCCTAAGGACTGACTCAGGTACTTTTGCTTGCTTGTTTCCTGATACTATAAAGTTCCAAATTGCAATCTATGCAAGTTTCCTGTTTGTTTCTACAAAGTTCCAAATTGCAGTTTATGCAAGTTTCCTGATTGTTTCTACAAAGTTTCAATCTACAGCATATGCAAGTATCCTGCTTGTTATTACAAGGCCCTGCATTCCTGCGTGTTATTACACAGTTCCAGTCCTCAGCATATGCAAGTATCCTGTCTGTTACACAAGCGCTGCTTTCCTGCCTGATACTACACAGTTCCAGTTCTACAGCATATGCAAGTATCCTGCTTGTTATTACAAAGCTCTGCTTTCCTGCGTGTTATTACACAGTTCAAGTCCTCAGCATATGCAAGTATCCTGTCTGTTACACAAGCTCTGCTTTCCTGCCTGATACTACACAGTTCCAGTTCTACAGCATATGCAAGTATCCTGCTTGTTATTACAAAGCTCTGCTTTCCTGCGTGTTATTACACAGTTCCAGTCTTCAGCATATGCAAATATCATGTCTGTTACACAAAGCTCTGCATTCCTGTCTGTTATTATACAGTTCTACAACATATGCAAGTATCCTGCTTGTTATTACAAAGCTATGCATTCCTTCCTGTTATTTCACTGTTCCATTCTACAGCATATGCAAGTATCCTGCCTGTTATTACAAAGAACTGTATTCCTGCCTAATACTACAACCTATAGACTTTGTCTTACCTAATTGTATATCTCTGCTTTGCTTTATCCTATAAATAAAACCATCTGCTTTATTTCCTAAAACCTTGTACCTGTTTAATTATGCCTAAAAGGAAAGACTCACGCAGACAAAACACAACATTAACCCTAAAACCTGACACCTCTGCACAAAAGCTCCTTACTCCTGAACCTGCTCCCTTGCAGAGTATGACAGTTACAGCCCTGGCACTCTCAGCAAACACGTTATTTGCAAAAATGCTACCGTACTGCTGAGCGTGTCTAAAGGAAAACTCACTCTGAACCTGATTTCATACACTATAAGTTTATTCTTCGTTCATACACTTCTGCCCTTCACTTAGCCAAGCAAACCTACATCTCTTCTCTCATATCTACTCTTTCCTCAAACCCTAAATGACTTTTCTCCACCTTTACCTCTCTCCTCTACCCACCTGCTCCACCCCCGTCTGTCTTTAGTGCTCAAGACCAGGCAGACTACTTTTTAAACAAAACACCATCCCAACACCAACTTGCAATATTCCATCAACAGGCCCAGTTACTCCCTCTGCATCTTCCATCCAGCCACTGAGAATGAAGTTTCTTCCTTACTATATTCCTCACGCCTCACTACCTGCCCGCTTGACCCTATTCCTTCCCATCTAATACCCTCCCTATACTTCACCCTCACTCCTGCTCTTACCCACATCTTCAACCTATCTCTCTCTACCGGCTCATTCCCATCTTCTTTCAAACACGCAAAAGTCACTCCCATACTCAAAAAACCCTCCCTCGACCCTAATTCTCCTGAAAGCTGCCACTCCATATCACTGCTTCCACTAACATCAAAACTCCTTGAAAAACTAGTTTACAATCGCCTAATCCACTTCCTGTCCACTAACTCCTTGCTTGACCCCCTGCAATCCGGATTCTGCCCCAAACACTCAACTGAAACTGCCCTTACCAAGGTTACTAACGATCTCTCTGCTAAAAATATTGGCCACTACTCTATACTCATCTTACTTGACCTCTCAGCTGCCTTCAACACAGTTGACCACCCCCACCTCCTACAGACCCTTAGCTCTTTTGGCCTCTGCGACACTGCTCTTTCCTGGATTCACTCCTATCTTTCTCACAGGTCTTTTTCTGTGTCATTTGCCAGCAACTCCTTCTCTCCAATGCCTCTGTCTGTTGGAGTACCTCAAGGATCTGTTCTTGGTCCTCTACTCTTCTCTATTTATACTTCTTCGCTGGGTAAACTTATCAACAGTTATGGCTTCAAATATCACCTCTATGCTGATGACACCCAGATCTACCTCTCCACCCCTGCTCTCTCTTCCTCTGTCCATTCTCATGTCAGCGACTGCTTATCTGGTATTTCTTCATGGATAGCCTCTCCCCACCTAAAGATTAACATGTACAAGACTGAGCTCATTCTTATCCTCCTTCAAGCTCTACGCCGACTTGTGACTTCTCTATCCCTGTTGACGGCATCACCATTTCCCTATCGGCCCAAGTCCGCTGCCTCAGAGCTACACTTGACTCAAATCTATCCTTCGTCCCCCATATCCAATCGCTTTCTACATCCTGCCGCAACCATCTACGCAATGTTTCCAAGATCTTTTTCTGTGTGCTAACACCACAAAGCAGATACTCCACCTTGATATTTCCCAACTTGCCTACTGCAATAACCTACTTACTGGACTTCCTCTTTCCCGCCTCTCCCCCCTTCAATCCATCCTACATGCCTCTGCCAGGCTGATCCACATTTCCCGTCATTCTGTATCTGCTTCACCTCTCTGTGAGTCCCTTCATTGGCTCCCCATTCACAGCAGAATTAAATTAAAAATTCTCACCCTTGCATTCCAAGCTCTCACCACGCCGATCCCATCTACCTATCCTCTCTAATCAACAAGTATACTCCAGCCCGCCCACTAAAATCCAACAATGACCTGCCCCTTGCATCTGCGACTATCACCTCGTCTCATGCTAGACTGCAGGACTTCTGTCGTGCAGCACCTATCCTCTGGAACAATCTCCCTCATGCTGTCAGGCTTTGCCCTAATCTTTCTTCCTTTAAATGCTCTCTGAAGACTTTTCTGTTCAGAGAAGCCTACCACCCAACTCAATAATATTTCTCGTACCTAACAATATTTCCCTCATCTAACTCTGCATTAACATCTTTCTCAATCTTGCAGTCCTCACCTCCTGTTTCTCAACCCACTACCCTTTTAGATTGTAAATTCCCACGGGAATAGGACCCTCAATTCCTCCTGTATGTGTTTGTAAATTTTGTCCTGTCTCTTACAAGTTTTATATTGTTTTATTTAAATGAACTGTATACATGGACAGCGCTGCAGAATATGATGGCGCTTCATAAATAAAGTATAATAATAGTAACTGTAATACATTTTAATGCCCTCTTCCAGAAGCAGCAAAGAAAAAAACATCTTTAATGTATCTATAACAGTAGATTGTAACAAGATTGGATTGGAATATATGCCAAAATTTAAAAAGAAAACATCTCTGATGAGCCTTGTTTAATAACACAGAGATTACGAGTTTTGCGGTAACAGGGGTGCGTTGCTAATGAGCATTTTTTTTCCCACTGCTCCCTTAAGACAATGCTGGTATTACAGTTTTTTTTAAACCTGGCGTTAGCCGCAAAAAGGTGAGCGTAGAGCAAAATTTAGCTCCACATCTCACCTCAATACCAGCGTTGCTTAAGTCAGCGGTGAGCTGGCTAAACGTGCTCGTGCACGTTTAGCCAACGCGGAGCCATCCTATTTAAACGAAGTCCAAGCGAAGAATGAAGGTTCCTTTAAATGACGTCATCCAAGATGGCGTCCCATGAATTACGATTGGCTGATAGGATTCTATCAGCCAATCGGAATTAAGGTAGGAAAAATCCTATTGGCTGATCCAATCAGCCAATAGGATTGAAGTTCAATCCTATTGGCTGATCCAATCGGCCAGTAGGATTGAGCTTGCATTCTATTGGCTGTTCCAATCAGCCAATAGAATGCGAGCTCAAACCTATTGGCTGATTGCATCAGCCAATAGGATTTTTCCTACCTTAATTCCGATTGGCTGATAGAATCCTATCAGCCAATCGGAATTCAAGGGACGCCATCTTGGATGACGTCATTTAAAGGAACCTTCATTCTTCGCTTGGACTTCGTTTGAAGAGGATGGCTCCGCGTCGGCTGGATTGAAGATGGACCCGCTCCGGATGGATGAAGATTGAAGATGCCATCTGGATGAAGACTTCTTCCGCTTGGAGGACCTCTTCTGCCTGGATCGGATGAAGACTTCTGCCCCTCTGGAGGTCCACTTGTGCCCGGCTGGGTGAAGACATCTCAAGGTAGGGTGATCTTCAAGGGGTTAGTGTTAGGTTTTTTAAGGGGGGATTGGGTGGGTTTTAGAGTAGGGTTGGGTGTGTGGATGGTGGGTTTTAATGTTGGGGGGGTATTGTCTTTTTTTTCAGGTAAAAGAGCTGATTACTTTGGGGCAATGCCCCGCAAAAGGCCCTTTTAAGGGCTATTTGTAATTTAGTATATGGTAGAGAATTTTATTATTTTGGGGGTTTTTTTGTTGTTTTTTTAGGGGGATTAGAGTAGGTGTAATTAGTTTAAAAAAATTGTAATTATTTTTTTATTTTCTGTAATTTAGTGGGGGGTTTTCGTACTTTAGTTTATTGAATTTAATTGTAATTAATTGTAGGTAGTTTAGGTAATTTATTTAATGATAGTGTAGTGTTAGGTGTAATTGTAACTTAGGTTAGGATTTATTTTACAGGTATATTTGTCTTTATTTTAACTAGGAAGTTATTAAATAGTTAATAACTATTTAATAATTATTGTACCTAGTTAAAGTAAATACAAAGTTGCCTGTAAAATAAATATAAACCCTAAGCTAGCTACAATGTAACTATTAGTTATATTGTAGCTAGCTTAGGGTTTATTTTGCAGGTAAGTATTTAGTTTTAAATAGGAGTAATTTATTTAATTGTAGTTATTTTATTTAGATTATTTTAAATTATATTTAAGTTAGGGGGGTTTAGGGTTAGGTTTAGACTTAGGTTTAGGGGTTAATACCTTTAATATAGTAGCGGCGATGTTGGGGGTGGCAGATTAGGGGTTAATAAATGTAGGTAGGTGTCGGCGATGTTAGGGATGGCAGATTAGGGGTTAATAAAATTTAACTAGTGTTTGCGAGGCGGGAGTGCGGCGGTTTAGGGGTTAATATATTTATTAAAGTGGCGGCGATGTCCAATCGGCAGATTAGGGGTTAATATATTTATTAAAGTGTTTCCGATGTGGGGGGGGGGGGGGCTCGGTTTAGGGGTTAATAGGTAGTTTATGGGTGTTAGTGTACTTTTTTAGCACTTTAGTTAAGAGTTTTATGTTACGGCGTTAGCCCATAAAACTCTTAACTACTGACTTTTAAATGCGGTAGAAGTCTTGAAAGGAGAGGGTCTACCGCTCACTTCTTCCAAAACTCGTAATACCAGGATTAGGCAAATCCTATTAAAAAGATAGGATACGCAATTGACGTAAGGGGATTTGCGGTATGCTCGAGTCGTGGAAGAAAAGTGAGAGGTACACCTGTACCTGCCAGACTCGTAATACCAGCGGGCATTAAAAAGCAGCGTTGGGAACCCTCAACGCTGCTTTTTAAGGCTAATGCAAGACTCGTAATCTCGCCGTAAGTAAATCTATCATTTATCAAAACCTTTAAGACAGATAAATAAGCCAGAACAAAAGAAATAGAGCAAGAAGCAAAACATGAAAAGTGAAATTAGTATTGGAAAAAAGAGGGCGAGATTACAAGTGGCTCGCATAAGTTAGTTAAGGTCACGATAAGCAATATCGCGACTGCGCTAACTTGCGTACCTATTGCAAGTTGAAAGTAAACTCGGGTGCACTCAATCAAAAACAGAATTTGCACTCATCAGATCAGCCTAACTGAAGACCTAGCGCAAAGTGTAAAGTGTTAAACTCATATATACATTATCTAATAAAATTATTCACATAAATATTAATAAATTGTTTTTATTAGGGTTAAAAGGTATATGGCATATAACATTTTACTGGAAAGGGTTATAGTGTAAATATATATATGTACACATATATCTATATGTCTAAATATATGTATGGGTGTATTTATATATATATATATATATATATGTATATATATGTATGTATGTATTTATGCGTTTATATATGTATATACATACATATATACACATATAAAACACACATACATATATATATATATATTTATACACTTTCCAATGTTCTTCACTTAGAAGAAAATTGTTTTGTATTTTAAAATAGATATTTTTTTTATATATCTTTAGCAATAAGTGTTGTTTTTTTTTAAAGCACACTCCATTGAAATCTATGGGGAGTTAAGAAGTTAACGCGGTTGCAATATCCGAAGTCGGGGTTCGCTTGTGCACAAACAATTTACTTTAATTCGATCTGCAACTAAGGAGGAGGAGTTGCGGTTGCATGCAGGCACGTCACACGCTGCATGGTTCTGGTGGTGGTGCTTACTGTCTGTTTGTCTTACACGCTGCTGATCCTTGGTGTGGGCCTAGTCGCCTGGATACCGCCTACCTGGCCTTTTTGTCGTCCGGAGATGAGAACCCGGCACTCCACCTCCATGCAGCCTTCTTCACCTGAGCTGCCCACGCTGCACAGTTCCCAGCGCTGATGGTCCTTGGAAGGAGTGACCTGGTCATGTACCTCCCATAATGGAAACCTACCTGGAACCTGCGGTTTAACTGGAGCTCAGAAGCCTATCTCAGGGTATACAACAATGATATGGGCGTCTTTTGTTCGGGAAATACAAGAAGGAAAGTAAGTCCTAAAGCGAGGTAACTGAGTCTGGAAGTGTGGAACATAACTCTCATGTTACATACTGGGCTTTCTTATGGGCCCACATTTATATATTCCCTGTTATAAATCCAGTGAAGACATCTGCTTAGGTGAAGATTTCTTATATACCCAGATTATAAGAACTTTTCTTTTATCCTGGCTCCTGGCAGTGATTATTGGGTTTCTGAACATAAGATTATTCCCCAAATTATTAACTTTCTTGGCATAAGGAAGAAGGTGTATTCATTTGAACTGATTTCTTTCTCTTGAGATGTTTTAAGGAATCACAAAATTCCTAATTATAAATACCAACATAAGGAACATTAACTTTCTAGGAAAAGGAATACTACTGGTCATCAAACAATTTGGAGACTTATACCCTTTTATAGGGCTTATTGCTTTGTTTGTTCTTACATTGTGCCACGGCTACATGAACATGATAATTAGAGATACTGTAATATGTTATCGGAGAACTACCAGATTGTTTAACCCCTTAATGACCGAGGACGTGCAGGGTACGTCCTCAAAAAAAAGGCAGTTAACGCCTGAGGACGTACCCTGCACGTCCTCGGTGTGGAAAGCAGCTGGAAGCGATCCTGCTCGCTTCCAGCTGCTTTCCGGTTATTGCAGTGATGCCTCGATATGGAGGCATCCTGCAATAACCTCACATGGCCATCCGATGCAGAGAGAGCCACTCTGTGGCCCTCTCTGCACCGGACATCGATGGCCGGTATCGTTGGTGGGTGGGAGCTGAATTGGGAGGCGGGTGGGCGGCCATCGGTGTGCCGCGTGACGTCAAGGGGGGCGGGATCGGGGGCGGGACCGTCGGGGGGCGCGCCCGGCCGCGCGCGCGTGCATGGAGGGTGGCGGGTGGGCGCGTGCACAGGGCGGGAGCGGGTGGGACCGCTACACTACGGAAAATGTTTTAATAAAACTGGCCTAATCTTGTTTGTGCAAAAGCACAAAAAGTGATCGTGGAGGGGTGGGGGGGTTGGTTTTGTGTGTGGGGAAGCTACACTACAGAAACTTTTAACAAATTTAAAAAAAACAACAATTTTTTCTTCTAATCTGGGTACTGGCAGACAGCTGCCAGTACCCAAGATGGCGCCCATTAAGTTAGAGTGGGAGGGAATAGAGCTGTTTGGGGGGGATCAGTGAGGTTGGGGGCTAAGGGGGGATAGTACACAGCAGCATATGTAAATATGCTTAAAAAATCATTAAAAAAAAAATATATAGCTTTTATTTTAGTACTGGCAGACTTTCTGCCAGTACTTAAGATGGTGGGGACAATTGTGGGGTGGGGGAGGGAAGAGAGCTGTTTGGGAGGGATCAGGGGGTCTGATGTTTCAGGTTTGAGGCTGAGCTCTACACTAAATCTAATATTAACTCTGCAAGCTCCCTACAAGCTACCTAATTAACCCCTTCACTGCTAGCCATAATACACGTGTGATGCGCAGCAGCATTTAGCGGCCTTCTAAATACCAAAAAGCAACGCCAAAGCCATATATGTCTGCTATTTCTGAACAAAGGGGATCCCAGAGAAGCATTTACAACCATTTGTGCCATAACTGCACAAGCTGTTTGTAAATGATTTCAGTGAGAAACCTAAAATTGTGAAAAATTTTACGTTTTTTTTAATTTGATCGCATTTGGCGGTGAAATGGTGGCATGAAATATACCAAAATGGGCCTAGATCAATACTTGGGGTTGTCTACTACACTACACTAAAGCTAAAATTAACCCTACAAGCTCCCTACATGCTCCCTAATTAACCCCTTCACTGCTGGGCATAATACACGTGTGGTGCGCAGTGGCATTCTAATTACCAAAAAGCAACACCAAAGCCATATAAGTCTGCTATTTCTGAACAAAGGGGATCACAGAGAAGAATTTACAACCATTTGTGCCATAATTGCACAAACTGTTTGTAAATAATTTCAATGAGAAACCTAAAGTTTGTGAAAAAAATTGTGAAAAAGAGAACGATTTTTTTATTTGATCGCATTTGGCGGTGAAATGGTGGCATGAAATATACCAAAATGGGCCTAGATCAATACTTTGGGTTGTCTACTAAAAAAAATATATGCATGTCAATGAATATTCAGAGATTCCTAAAAGATATCAGTGTTCTAATGTAACTAGCGCTAATTTTGGAAAAAAAATGGTTTGGAAATAGCAAAGTGCTACTTGTATTTATTGCCCTATAACTTACAAAAAAAGCAAAGAAGATGTAAACATTGGGTATTTCTAAACTCAGGACAAAATTTAGAAACTATTTAGCATGGGTGTTTTTTGGTGGTTGTAGATGTGTAACAGATTTTGGGGGTCAAAGTTAGAAAAAGTGTTTTTTTTTTCAATTTTTCCTCATATTTTATAATTTTTTTTATAGTAAATTATAAGATATGATGAAAATAATGGTATCTTTAGAAAGTCCATTTAATGGCGAGAAAAACGGTATATAATATGTGTGGGTACAGTAAATGAGTAAGACGAAAATTACAGCTAAACACAAACACCGCAAAAATGTAAAAATAGCCTTGGTCCCAAACGGACAGAAAATGGAAAAGTGCTGCGGTCATTAAGGGGTTAAAGGGACATTATACACTCATTTTTTCTTTGCATAAATGTTTTGTAGATTATCCATTTATATAGCCCATAAAGTTTTTTTTTTAAATAAATGTATAGTTTTGCTTATTTTTAAGTAACATTGCTCTGATTTTCAGACTCCTAACCAAGCCCCAAAGTTTTATGAGAATACTGACGTATACCAACTCCAGCTTGCTCCTGTTTGTGTAAAGGGTCTTTTCATATGCAAAAGAAGGGGGAGGGGGAGTGTCTTATTTGCCACTTGCAGTGGGCTTTCCAGCTGCATTTTCAACAGAGCCAAACTGACAGCTTCTAAGTAAGTTTTTAAACAGTTTTATACTGGATTTTTATATCAGTATCTGTGCATCTTATTCTTTATAGTAGTGTCTATTACATGCAGTTATATGAAAATGAGTGTATACTGTCCCTTTAAAGCAAAAGGAATTTACTTTTTTGTGAACTGCTAGAAATGTTGTACTTATTTTATTTAAAACATGCAGTTTTCCTTCCTTGTACTTACTTTAAACATATCTTGGTTAATTGACCTCTGTAAAGCAATGGTATAGATCTTTTTTCTCTCTTAAAATAATTATTTTTCATGTAAAATCATAGGAGAAGGGAAGGAAAGAGTGGAAAAGGAAGAAAAAGTGGGAGATTATTACATAACATTATGATATGAGTGTTTGAAGTATAATCATGACCGAATTCTAAGATTAGTTTTTGGATTAAGATCTACGTACACTATCAGGCTCTTTACTTAGGAATATCTAAGTTATATTATGGAAGGATTGTATTTTAACTCGTAATACATTTAATTACTGGTGATAATCTAGAAGAATTGGATTTTGTTTAAAATTGTTCTCTACTCTAATTCCATATTATCCATACTTTAGAATTAAAAAGTACCTATATAAAGTTTAAGGAACATTATATCCTAAAAAAAAATATAAATATAAATAGACAGGAGCGCTACAGCTGAAGGTGGATGGAACAATAAACTAATGATAGTACTATTAATGTGCAAAACCTCATAGGTATGTGTAGAAAAAATTATCTTGTAAGAAAAGTGTAAACACAAAAAATTTGAGAATATAAGTGTAACAATTATATAACGTGACAGTGAAATATTAAAGTGATAACACTAGTAAATAATCTGCGCAGTTAAAATTCTAGACTAAACAGTGAAAATACAATATAAGCAGTCAGAAACTAATGCAAAATAATAGCTGTCCAAAATTATAGGTAAATAGCAAGGCTCTGCCTAAAATTTAATAAAAACAGAAGACAAACAGCAATTGAAATGCAGTGTATGAAATAAAAACGGACGTCTCCGTATCTAAAAAAGGTTGCCACCACATAAAAGAAAGGGGGAAACAGTCAAAGAATGTCTTTCCTTCCGAACAGTATTGTATAGCAAATCCAGATAAACAGTTATTCTGTGTACAGAGATCACAGGCTTACCCCCAAACAATGCGGCTCTCGATTCCGTTGAAAGAAGTTACCGCCGTGGCGGAATGGCGTCACCTTTATGGGCGCCATCCTGGATAAGCAATTTGATTGGTCCTTGTACAATCAACTTGAAACTTTAGCTGCCGTGCTCCACAGAACAGAGTATCCGCTCTTAAGTGCCCAAAAGCACGCAGGGTACTCTTTGGAGGTGTTGTGTGGAAAGTGTAGGTAGTGAGATTAGTAGATAGTCATTGGCCTCACCTCAGATCAGATTGGCAGTGTTCATTATATCCTAGTTTGCCCTACACCCCTCAACTTTCAGGTGAGGGGGAGGTGGAGAGTAGAGAATTTCCTGGTCTATCCAGGACTTCTCTCCTCCTCTTCTTCATCCTTACTTCTATATTTTTTTTCACCACACATGGTAAACACCTTTTCACTTCTTTTTTTAAAATTTATTTATTGATTTATTAATTTTTTCCCTTTTCCCACATAATCACTAATTATACTCTAATTATTAGTTTCACAGTTTCTATTTGATATTTGATAAGCACTTTGATCTCTTCCCTTATTGAGAGATTTCTATCACTTAATTCGCAAACTAGGGTAAAATCTCCAAATATGGCAGGTAAGCACAGGGAAGAAGAACTAAGAACGCTATGGAAACCTTAGTAGAAGTACATTCTGATAATAAAAGTTTACCGACAGACAAATGTTGGTTAAAAGTATTACTGAATCACTTGCCCCTCAATTTGACTCACTTAGAGAAAGTAATTTACAAAATGCAAACTAAGATTGAAGATCTTGAAAATCGCAGTAAGAGAAACAACATTAGGATTTTAGGAATTCCTGAGTCCAAATCTTTTGAGGACTTAATTAAATTTGTCTCTATTGCACTCCCTTCCATCTTAGATTTGCCAACCCCACACAAACCTATTATAGTAGAGAGAGCTCACAGAACGGGCAAACCATTAACTAACAAAGATGGTAATATTAGACCTAGACCAGTAATAGTTAAACTGCTGAACTTTCAATATAAAATACTTTTACTGCACCAATTTTGATAGAAACAACCCATACATATAGAAGGCACAAAAATGTTGATGTTTAGCCAAAAGAAAGAAATTAACCCCTGTATGCAGTAGGATGTTGAAAGAGGGTTTAATAGCTACAGTAATTTATCCGGCTAGATTGAAAGTTATAGATGAAAATGTTACATATTTGTTTGAAGATGCTAGAGAGGCAGAACAATTTCTTAAAGGGACACTGAACCCAAATTTTTTATTTCGTGATTTAGATAGAGCATGCAATTTTAAGCAACTTTCTAATTTACTCCTATTATCAAATTGTCTTCATTCTCTTGGTATCTTTATTTGAAATGCAAGAATGTAAGTTTAGATGCAGGCTCATTTTTGGTGAACAACCTGGGTTGTTCTTGCTGATTGGTGGATAAATTCACCCACCAATAAACAAGTGCTTTCCATGGTTCTGAACCAAAAAAATAGCTTAGATGCCTTCTTTTTCAAATAAAGAAAGCAAGAAAATGGAGAAAAATTGATAATAGGTGTAAATTAGAAAGTTGTTTAAAATTGCATGGTCTATCTGAATCACAAAAGAAAAAAATTGGGTTCAGTGTCCCTTTAACCCCTTAATGACCACAGCACTTTTCCATTTTCTGTCCGTTTGGGACCAAGGCTATTTTTACATTTTTGCGGTGTTTGTGTTTAGCTGTAATTTTCCTCTTACTCATTTACTGTACCCACACATATTATATACCGTTTTTCTCGCCATTAAATGGACTTTCAAAATATACCATTATTTTCATCATATCTTATAATTTACTATAAAAAATATTATAAAATATGAGGAAAAAATGGAAAAAAACACACTTTTTCTAACTTTGACCCCCAAAATCTGTTACACATCTACAACCACCAAAAAACACCCATGCTAAATAGTTTCTAAATTTTGTCCTGAGTTTAGAAATACCCAATGTTTACATGTTCTTTGCTTTTTTTGCAAGTTATAGGGCCATAAATACAAGTAGCACTTTGCCATTTCCAAACCACTTTTTTTCAAAATTAGCGCTAGTTACATTGGGACACTAATATCTTTCAGGAATCTCTGAATATCCATTGACATGTATATATTTTTTTTTATAAGACATCCCAAAGTATTGATCTAGGCCCATTTTGGTATATTTCATGCCACCATTTCACCGCCGAATGCGATCAAATAAAAATTTTTTTTTACTTTTTCACAAATGTTTTCACAAACTTTAGGTTTCTCACTGAAATTATTTACAAACAACTCATGAAATTATGGAATAAATGGTTGTAAATGCTTCTCTGGGATCCCCTTTGTTCATAAATAGCAGACATATATGGCTTTGGCTTTGCTTTTTGGTAATTAGAAGGCTGCTAAATGCCACTGCGCACCACACGTGTATTATGCCCAGCAGTGAATGGGTTAATTAGGGAGCATGTAGGGAGCTTCTAGGGTTAATTTTAGCTCTAGTGTAGTGTAGTAGACAACCCCAAGTATTGATCTAGGCCCATTTTGGTATATTTCATGCCACCATTTCACCGCCAAAAGCAATCAAATAAAAAAAAATTGTTCACTTTTTCAAACTTTAGGTTTTTCACTAAAATTATTTACAAACAGCTTGTGCAATTATGGCACAAATGGTTTTAAATGCTTCTCTGGGATCCCCTTTGTTCAGAAATAGCAGACATATATGGCTTTGGCGTTGCCTTTTGGTAATTATAAGGCCGCTAAATGCTGCTGCACATCACATGTGTATTATGGCCAGCAGTGAAGGGGTTAATTAGGTAGTTTGTAGGGAGCTTGCAGGGTTAATTTTAGCTTTAGTGTAGAGATCAGACTCCCACCTGACACATCCCACCCCCTGATCCCTCCCAAACAGCACTCTTCCCTCCCCCACCCCACAATTGTCCCCGCCATCTTCTGCCAGTACTAAAATAAAAGGTATTAAAAAAAAAATAATAATTTTTTTTAGCATATTTACATATGCTGCTATGTAGGGTCCCCCCTTAGCCCCCAACCTCCCTGATCCCCCCAAAATAGCTCCCTAACCCTCCCCCTCTGCCTTATTGGGGCCATCTTGGGTACTGGCAGCTGTCTGCCAGTACCCAGTTTGCAAATAAAAATGTTTTTTTTATTATTATTTTTTATTATTTGTTTCTGTAGTGTAGCTTCCCCCCCACAGTCCAATACCCCACCAGCCAAACCGATCACCAAAATAAATATATTAACCCCTTTGATCCCCACTTCTAACAAAAAACTTTCTGTAGCGTAGTGGTTCCCACCCGCTCCCTCCCCGTGCATGCGCCCGCCCGGCCTCCCCGTGAACGTGCGCGCGTCCGTGCGCGTCCCCCCGGTCGTCCCCGCCCCCGATCCCGCCCCCCTCCGCATCACAAAGGCCATCGATGGCCGCCACCCACCTCCCACACCGGCTCCCACCCACCAACGAACGTAGCCGTTAATGTCCGGTGCAGAGAGGGCCACAGAGTGGCTCTCTCTGCACCGGATGGCTAAAAATGGTTATTGCAGGATGCCTCGATATCGAGGCATCACTGCAATAACCGGAAAGCAGCTGGAAGCGAGCAGGATCGCTTCCAGCTGCTTTCCACACCGAGGACGTGCAGGGTACGTCCTCAGGCGTTAACTGCCTTTTTTTTGAGGACGTACCCTGCACGTACTCGGTCATTAAGGGGTTAATTCAAGGAAAAATCTTTAACTGTAAGGTATATTTTATTTTCAGCACTCCTGATAAGGTTAATCAATGGGAACGGAACTAACTTCCCCATCTTTTTTTCTCCTTTTTTCCATCCCCTTCCCTTATCCCCCGCCCCTTTCCCCCCTTTGCATTTTTTTTTATCTCCAAACACTTCCTTAAGAAAGAAATAAGAGAAACCCCCTATGGATAGTGATGATAGACTGATAATAACCGCTTGGAATGTAGGAGGTATCACCTCCCCTATTGAACGGCAAGCTATTATTCAACATCTTAAAAAATGACATACGAAAATAGCCTTTCTACAAGAAACACACTTAACAAACGAGGAGGCCTTAAAACTTAAATCTTCCTGGGTAGGGGAGGTGATAGCCTCCCCGTAAATTGCTAGGAAAAGAGGGGTTGCTATCTTATTTAGTAAAAAAAAAAATATAAAGTGCTCTATACATAAATTGATCCTGAGGGGAGATATATAATCCTTAAAATAAAGTCTATAAATGGGATATTTACGCTTGGTAATATATAAGCACCTAATCACTTGGACCCAGTGTTCTGGGATTCCCTCCAGGTTAAAATATTAAATATACTTGAAGGCCACCTTATCTTAGGAGGAGATTTTAATATGGCTCCCCAATATCCCCTAGATAGATTAAGGCAGAGTAAGAATCAGAGTAAATCCAAGAGAGATAAACTGGAGAATAAACAATGTTGGAAACTATTTAAAAAAAAGAGTAAGGGACATATGGAGAATGCAAAACCCAGATACTAAACGTTCTCCTGTATGTCTAAACAATATAGATCACTATCCAGAATAGACTTGTTTCTTATTAGTGATACCTTAATCAATATTGGTGTCAATGCATCTATCTCTACATTCTGTCATTCAGATCATGCTGCTATTATCCTGGAGGTATTTTCCCATATTTTTAATTCTTTTTGTTGTTGTTTTCATTTTCCGGTATATCTATCTAAAGATTTTGGGCGCGATCCGATATAGATCGCAGTTTGCGGCGCAAGCGAGGGAACCCACGTCGCCCGCAGTTTCAGCTCGCAACTCGAGCCATCCAATATGCGGCGCCGTCACTTGCTAAAGTGGCGCAAGTCTCACAAACCAGCGATGTCCAGAAATCTGCGTAAGTACAGATTTTTGGAGTCGCCAGTGACTTGCGCCACGTTAGAAACTGCCGGCGCCTACAAAACCTGACTAAAGTCTAAATCACCCGCACTGTCTAACACGCCTCCTAAACATAGCCCGACACGTCTAACACGCCTCCCTAACATAGCCCGACACGTCTAACCCTCTATCCGCTATCCCCCCTCACTATCCTAACAATAAAAAAGCTATTAACCCCTAAACCGCCGCTCCCGTACCCCGCCGCAACCTAATAAAGTTATTAACCCCTAAACCGTCGCTCCCGTACCCCGCCGCCATCTATATTATATCTATAACCCCCTAAAGTGAGCCCCTAACACCGCCGCCATCTATATTAAAATTATTAACCCCTAATGTAAGCCCCTTACACCGCCGCCATCTCTATTAAAATGATTAACCCCTAATTTAATCTACCTACCCCGCCGCCAGCTATATTATCTATATTAACCCTAAGGCCTAGATTTGGAGTTCGGCGGTAAAAGGGCTGCTAACGCTCCGCGGGCTTTTTTCTGGCCGCACCATAAATTTAACTCTGGTATCGAGAGTTTAATCAAATGCTGCGTTAGGCTCCAAAAAAGGAGCGTAGAGCATTTTTACCGCAAATGCAACTCTCGATACCAGAGTTGCTTACGGACGCGGCCGGCCTCAAAAACGTGCTCGTGCACGATTCCCCCATAGGAAACAATGGGGCTGTTTGAGCTGAAAAAAAACCTAACACCTGCAAAAAAGCAGCGTTCAGCTCCTAACGCAGCCCCATTGTTTCCTATGGGGAAACACTTCCTACGTCTGCACCTAACACTCTAACATGTACCCCGAGTCTAAACACCCCTAACCTTTCACTTATTAACCCCTAATCTGCCGCCCCCGCTATCGCTGACCCCTGCATATTTTTTTAAACCCCTAATCTGCCGCTCCGTAAACCGCCGCCACCTACGTTATCCCTATGTACCCCTAATCTGCTACCCCTAACACCGCCGACCCCTATATTATATTTATTAACCCCTAACCTGCCCCCCACAACGTCGCCGACACCTGCCTACACTTATTAACCCCTAATCTGCCGAGCGGACCTGAGCGCTACTATAATAAATGTATTAACCCCTAATCCGCCTCACTAACCCTATCATAAATAGTATTAACCCCTAATCTGCCCTCCCTAACATCGCCGACACCTAACTTCAATTATTAACCCCTAATCTGCCGACCGGAGCTCACCGCTATTCTAATAAATGTATTAACCCCTAAAGCTAAGTCTAACCCTAACACTAACACCCCCCTAAGTTAAATATAATTAAAATCTAACGAAATAAATTAACTCTTATTAAATAAATTATTCCTATTTAAAGCTAAATACTTACCTGTAAAATAAATCCTAATATAGCTACAATATAAATTATAATTATATTATAGCTATTTTAGGATTAATATTTATTTTACAGGCAACTTTGTAATTATTTTAACCAGGTACAATAGCTATTAAATAGTTAAGAACTATTTAATAGTTACCTAGTTAAAATAATAACAAATTTACCTGTAAAATAAATCCTAACCTAAGTTATAATTAAACCTAACACTACCCTATCAATAAAATAATTAAATAAACTACCTACAATTACCTACAATTAACCTAACACTACACTATCAATAAATTAATTAAACACAATTCCTACAAATAAATACAATTAAATAAACTAGCTAAAGTACAAAAAATAAAAAAGAACTAAGTTACAGAAAATAAAAAAATATTTACAAACATAAGAAAAATATTACAACAATTTTAAACTAATTACACCTACTCTAAGCCCCCTAATAAAATAACAAAGCCCCCCAAAATAAAGAATTCCCTACCCTATTCTAAATTAAAAAAGTTACAAGCTCTTTTACCTTACCAGCCCTGAACAGGGCCCTTTGCGGGGCATGCCCCAAGAATTTCAGCTCTTTTGCCTGTAAAAAAAAACATACAATACCCCCCCCCAACATTACAACCCACCACCCACATACCCCTAATCTAACCCAAACCCCCTTAAAGAAACCTAACACTAAGCCCCTGAAGATCTTCCTACCTTGTCTTCACCATACCAGGTTCACCGATCCGTCCTGGCTCCAACATCTTCATCCAACCCAAGCGGGGGTTGGCGATCCATAATCCGGTCCAGAAGAGGCTCCAAAGTCTTCCTCCTATCCGGCAAGAAGAGGACATCCGGACCGGCAAACATCTTCTCCAAGCGGCATCTTCGATCTTCTTCCATCCGGAGCGAAGCGGCAGGATCCTGAAGACATCCAGCGCGGAAAAACATCCATCCGGACCGACGACTGAACGACGAATGACTGTTCCTTTAAGGGACGTCATCCAAGATGGCGTCCCTCGAATTCCGATTGGCTGATAGGATTCTATCAGCCAATCGGAATTAAGGTAGGAATTTTCTGATTGGCTGATGGAATCAGCCAATCAGAATCTAGTTCAATCCGATTGGCCGATCCAATCAGCCAATCAGATTGAGCTCGCATTCTATTGGCTGATCGGAACAGCCAATAGAATGCGAGCTCAATCTGATTGGCTGATTGGATCAGCCAATCGGATTGAACTTGATTCTGATTGGCTGATTCCATCAGCCAATCAGAAAATTCCTACCTTAATTCCGATTGGCTGATAGAATCCTATCAGCCAATCGGAATTCGAGGGACGCCATCTTGGATGACGTCCCTTAAAGGAACAGTCATTCGTCGTTCAGTCGTCGGTCCGGATGGATGTTCCGCGCTGGATGTCTTCAGGATCCTGCCGCTTCGCTCCGGATGGAAGTAGATCGAAGATGCCGCTTGGAGAAGATGTTTGCCGGTCCGGATGTCCTCTTCTTGCCGGACAGGAGGAAGACTTTGGAGCCTCTTCTGAACCGGATTATGGATCGCCAACCCCCGCTTGGGTTGGATGAAGATATTGGAGCCAGGACAGATCGGTGAACCTGGTATGGTGAAGACAAGGTAGGAAGATCTTCAGGGGCTTAGTGTTAGGTTTCTTTAAGGGGGTTTGGGTTAGATTAGGGGTATGTGGGTGGTGGGTTGTAATGTTGGGGGGGGGGTATTGTATGTTTTTTTTTACAGGCAAAAGAGCTGAAATTCTTGGGGCATGCCCCGCAAAGGGCCCTGTTCAGGGCTGGTAAGGTAAAAGAGCTTGTAACTTTTTTAATTTAGAATAGGGTAGGGAATTTTTTATTTTGGGGGGCTTTGTTATTTTATTAGGGGGCTTAGAGTAGGTGTAATTAGTTTAAAATTGTTGTAATATTTTTCTTATGTTTGTAAATATTTTTTTATTTTCTGTAACTTAGTTCTTTTTTATTTTTTGTACTTTAGCTAGTTTATTTAATTGTATTTATTTGTAGGAATTGTGTTTAATTAATTTATTGATAGTGTAGTGTTAGGTTAATTGTAGGTAATTGTAGGTAGTTTATTTAATTATTTTATTGATAGGGTAGTGTTAGTTTTAATTATAACTTAGGTTAGGATTTATTTTACAGGTAAATTTGTTATTATTTTAACTAGGTAACTATTAAATAGTTCTTAACTATTTAATAGCTATTGTACCTGGTTAAAATAATTACAAAGTTGCCTGTAAAATAAATATTAATCCTAAAATAGCTATAATATAATTATAATTTATATTGTAGCTATATTAGGATTTATTTTACAGGTAAGTATTTAGCTTTAAATAGGAATAATTTATTTAATATGAGTTAATTTATTTTGTTAGATTTAAATTATATTTAAGTTAGGGGGGTGTTAGTGTTAGGGTTAGACTTAGCTTTAGGGGTTAATACATTTATTAGAATAGCGGTGAGCTCCGGTCGTCAGATTAGGGGTTAATAATTGAAGTTAGGTGTCGGCGATGTTAGGGAGGGCAGATTAGGGGTTAATACTATTTATGATAGGGTTAGTGAGGCGGGTTAGGGGTTAATAACTTTATTATAGTAGCGCTCAGGTCCGCTCGGCAGATTAGGGGTTAATAAGTGTAGGCAGGTGTCGGCGACGTTGAGGGGGGCAGATTAGGGGTTAATAAATATAATATAGGGGTCGGCGATGTTAGAGGTAGCAGATTAGGGGTACATAGGGATAACGTAGGTGGCGGCGATTTGCGGTCGGAAGATTAGGGGTTAATTATTTTAAGTAGCTTGCAGCAACGTTGTGGGGGGCAAGTTAGGGGTTAAGAAATATAATATAGGGGTCGGCGGGGTTAGGGGCAGCAGATTAGGGGTACATAAGTATAACGTAGGTGGCGCTCGGCAGATTAGGGGTTAAAAATTTAAATAGAGTGGCGGCGATGTGGGGGGACCTCGGTTTAGGGGTACATAGGTAGTTTATGGGTGTTAGTGTACTTTAGGGTACAGTAGTTAAGAGCTTTATAAACCGGCGTTAGCCAGAAAGCTCTTAACTCCTGCTATTTTCAGGCGGGTGGAATTTTGTCGTTAGAGCTCTAACGCTCACTTCAGAAACAACTCTAAATACCAGCGTTAGAAAGATCCCATTGAAAAGATAGGCTACGCAAATGGCGTAGGGGGATCTGCGGTATGGAAAAGTCGCGGCTGAAAAGTGAGCGTTAGACCCTTTAATCACTGACTCCAAATACCAGCGGGCGGCCAAAACCAGCGTTAGGAGCCTCTAACGCTGGTTTTGACGGCTACCGCCGAACTCCAAATCTAGGCCTAAGTATATTATAGTTAATATAGGTATTACATTATATATATTAACTATATTAACCCTAATTATATTAGGGTTAATATAGTTAATATAGTTACTATAGTATTTATATTAACTATATTAACTCTATCTAACCCTAACACCCCTAACTAAATTTATATTAAATTAATCTAATTCATTTATAAACTAAAATATTCCTATTTAAATCTAAATACTTACCTATAAAATAAACCCTAAGATAGCTACAATATAATTAATAATTACATTGTAGCTATGTTAGGGTTAATATTTATTTTACAGGTAAATAGTTAATTATTTTAACTAGGTATAATAGCTATTAAATAGTTATTAACTATTTAATATCTACCTAGTTAAAATAATTACCCAATTACCTGTAAAATAAATCCTAACCTAAGTTACAAATACACCTACACTATCAATAAATTAAATAAACTACAAACATCTATCTAAAAATACAATTAAATTAACTAAACTAAATTACAAAAAACAAACAAACACTAAATTACAAAAAATAAAAAAAAGATTACAAGATTTTTAAGCTAATCTAAGCCCCCTAATAAATTAATAACCCCCCCCAAAAAAAAAATTCCCTGCCCTATTCTAAATTAAACAAATTTCAAAGCTCTTTACCTTACCAGCCCTTAAAAGGGCCTTTTGTGGGGCATGCCCCAAAGAATTCAGCTCTTTTGCATACAAATACAATACCCCCCCCATTACAACCCACCACCCACATACCCCTATTCTAAAACCACCCAAACCCCCCTTAAAAAAGCCTAACACTACCCCCCTGAAGATCTCCCTACCTTGTCTTCACCACACCGGGCCGAACTCCTGATCCGATCCAGGCGATGTCTTCCTCCAAGCGGCAAAGAAGAATTCTTCCTCCGGCGACGTCTTCCTCCAAGCGGCAGCAAAGTCTTCATTATTCCGGCGGCATCTTCAATCTTCTTTCTTCGCTCCGCTGCCGCGGAGCATCCATCCCGGACGACTACTGAACTACGAATGAGGTACCTTTAAATGACGTCATCCAAGATGGCGTCCGCCGAATTCCGATTGGCTGATAGGATTCTATCAGCCAATCGGAATTAAGTTAGAAAAATCTGATTGGCTGATTGAATCAGCCAATCAGATTCAAGTTCAATCCGATTGGCTGATCCAATCAGCCAATCAGATTGAGCTCGCATTCTATTGGCTGTTCCAATCAGCCAATCAGATTTTTCTAACTTAATTCCGATTGGCTGATAGAATCCTATCAGCCAATCGGAATTCGGCGGACGCCATCTTGGATGACGTCATTTAAAGGTACCTCATTCGTAGTTCAGTAGTCGTCCGGGATGGATGCTCCGCGGCGGCGGAGCGAAGAAAGAAGATTGAAGATGCCGCCGGAATAATGAAGACTTTGCTGCCGCTTGGAGGAAGACGTCGCCGGAGGAAGAATTCTTCTTTGCCGCTTGGAGGAAGACATCGCCGGAGGAAGAATTCTTCTTTGCCGCTTGGAGGAAGACATCGCCCGGATCGGATCAGGAGTTCGGCCCGGTGTGGTGAAGACAAGGTAGGGAGATCTTCAGGGGGGTAGTGTTAGGCTTTTTTAAGGGGGGTTTGGGTGGTTTTAGAATAGGGGTATGTGGGTGGTGGGTTGTAATGGGGGGGGTATTGTATTTGTATGCAAAAGAGCTGAATTCTTTGGGGCATGCCCCACAAAAGGCCCTTTTAAGGTCTGGTAAGGTAAAGAGCTTTGAAATTTGTTTAATTTAGAATAGGGCAGGGAATTTTTTTTATTTTGGGGGTTAATTATTTTATTAGGGGGCTTAGAATAGGTGTAATTAGCTTAAAAATCTTGTAATCTTTTTTTTATTTTTTGTAATTTAGTGTTTTTTTTTTTTTGTAATTTAGTTTAGTTAATTTAATTGTATTTTTAGATAGATGTTTGTAGTTTATTTAATTTATTGATAGTGTAGGTGTATTTGTAACTTAGGTTAGGATTTATTTTACAGGTAATTGGGTAATTATTTTAACTAGGTAGATATTAAATAGTTAATAACTATTTAATAGCTATTATACCTAGTTAAAATAATTAACTATTTACCTGTAAAATAAATATTAACCCTAACATAGCTACAATGTAATTATTAATTATATTGTAGCTATCTTAGGGTTTATTTTATAGGTAAGTATTTAGATTTAAATAGGAATATTTTAGTTTATAAATGAATTAGATTAATTTAATATAAATTTAGTTAGGGGTGTTAGGGTTAGATAGAGTTAATATAGTTAATATAAATACTATAGTAACTATATTAACTATATTAACCCTAATATAATTAGGGTTAATATAGTTAATATATATAATGTAATACCTATATTAACTATAATATACTTAGGGTTAATATAGATAATATAGCTGGCGGCGGGGTAGGTAGATTAAATTAGGGGTTAATCATTTTAATAGAGATGGCGGCGGTGTAAGGGGCTTACATTAGGGGTTAATAATATTAATATAGCTGACGGCGGTATAGGGGGATTAGATTAGGGGTTAATAATTTTTATATAGGTGGCGGCGGTGTAAGGGGTCAGATTAGGGGATAGATAAGGTAGATGACAGCGGTGTAAGGGGTTCTAATTAGGGGATAGATAAGGTAGATGGCGGCGGTTTTAGGGGCTCACAGTAGGGGGTTAGTTTATGTAGATGGCGGCGGGGTCCGGGAGCGGCGGTTTAGGGGTTAATAACTTTATTAGGGATTTCGGGGGGGGGATCGCGGTTGACAGGTAGATAGACATTGCGCATGCGTTAGGTGTTAGGTTTATTTTAGAAGATCGTGGTTGACAGGGAGATAGACATTGCGCATGCGTTAGGTGTTAGGTTTATTTTAGAAGATCGCGGTTGACAGGGAGATAGACATTGCGCATGCGTTAGGTGTTAGGTTTATTTTAGCAGCCAATTTAGGGAGTTACAGGGCTCCAATAGTCAGCGTAAGGCTTCTTACGGCTGCTTTTTGTGGCGAGGTGAAAATGGAGTAAGTTTTCTCCATTTTCGCCACGTAAGTCCTTACGCTGCATATTGGATACCAAACTGCGCTGGTTTGGTATACCTGCCTATAGCCCAAAAAACTACGGGCGACGGCAGAAATATACGCGCGTAACTTCTAGGTTACGCCGTATATGTGATACCAAACCCGCGCAAATATTGGCGTCGCCGGCTTTTGCGGGCGACGATTTTTATCGGATGGACCCCTTTAAGTTTAAAGAATGTCTTACCAGGAAATGGGATGAATATTGTTCTTTAAATACTGAGTACATTGAAAAACCTGAGATTTTTTGGCAAGCAGCTAAAGCAGTTTTGACTGGAGATATTATTGCTTATACTGCAGCACTTAAAAGAAAAAATAAAGATAAAGAAAAGGAGGTTACCAATCACTTGGCTAACTCATATAATAATTACATATTGAATACTACAATTGAGAATTGGGATAGATATGCAGAAGCGAAAAAAAAGCAAGATACTTTTCTTATTTATTCCGTTTCAAAAAAAGAATTAAAACAAGAATCCAAATTTTATAGGCATGGAAACAAGTCAGGGAAACTTTTGGCTAGGTTGACTAAAAACTACTATTTCTCGAGGAATTGAAGCTATTAAGGTGGATGGTCATATATAAAAAATTACTAAGGTTATTCTGTCTTTTTTTTCCATCCTACTATGCAGTTTTATACTTGCGTAAAGAAATTAACTTAGAGAGCAAAGCAAAGTTTTGAGATAAAGTGAGGAATCCAGTACTCTCAGAACAGCTTTTAACAGAAATTAATACCCCAATTTCTGAAAAAGAGATTTTAGTCGAGATCGAAGCACTATCAATTAAATAAAACACCTGGACTAGATCTCTTGCCAAAGAGTTTTACAAAATCTTGAAAGCTAAAATTGCACTGTACTTACAAAATTTATACAATAGTTTTTATATAGAGAACAAACCATGTTCATCCGCCTTCTCAGCATCCTGGACCGACCACACTGATCTTGAAACAAGGGAAAGATTCATATGATATGAGTTCATATAGACCAATTGCTCTCCTTTTTGGGATTATAAAATGTTGACATCAATAATAGCGAAACGATTGCAAACCTCCTTAAATCAGATGGTCCATAAAGATCAAGTGGGATTCCTTAAAGGTAGGAATGCCTCAACAAAAATTAGAGAACTTTTTCTAATAATAGACTACCTTAATCTATAAAAGAATACAGACTTACCTGATATGGCGGTTATCTCCCTGGATGCAGAGAAGGCGTTCGATTCAGTACAACATGATCACGTATTTTCTTCTCTGGAGAGATTCGGTTTACAGGGATATTTTATACAATTTGTTAAAAATATTTATAATGGCCCAAAGACTTCAATGCTGATTAATGGTCAACTATAACAGGATATAAGATTAAATCAAGGATGCCCACTTTTACCTCTTCTATTTATCATAGCCATAGAATCTTTTGCAATCCTGATTCGCCAACAACTTGAAGGCATCAAAATCAGTAAAAAAAAAGAAGTAAAAATTGCATTATATGCGGATGATCTTCTAGTCTATATTTCTAACCCGTTTAAGAATGTCTCAAGTCTTATACAAAATATAGAGTTATTCAGTAAATTTTCAGGATATAGAGTAAACACAACCAAGTCAGAAATCTTTTGGTAAAAGAAAGATCCTAAGATTTTATATGGCATTCCATTTAGATCTGTTGAAGTATCCTTTAAATATCTTGGAATATTAATCGCTTTAGATCCTCTGGATTGGTATAAACTTAATATCACACTCATACTTACTAAAATTAAAGATGATCTAAAATGTTGGCATAACTTTCCCTTATCTTTTTCAGGGCGTATAGCCCTTTTCAAGATGATTTCTCTTCCAAAAATATTATATATATTACAGAATATTCCCATTTGTCTCAGAAATTAAGATTTAAATCATTTTTGCTCTGCATTAACATATTTTATCTGGCAGGGAAAGAAACCTAGCATAACATTAAAAAACTCTCTTTGCCGAAAAAAATATGGTGGATTAGCTCTCCTAGACCTGGAATTATATAATCTGGTCTCATTAGGGAAAATAGTAGTAGGATGGCTAGTGAATTTGAGCTATTTCTCTCCATGCGAGTTAGAGCATAATATAATATAGCTATACTCACTAGTATCATTAATCCATTGCCCTCCTAAGAACTTCCCTAAAGCAATACAAAATCTAAGTTCCATATATAATTTATTAAAAGCTTGGCAAAAGATATGTAGATTGTTAGGCCTTGAGTTTAATATTTCTGATTATCAAACCCTTACAGGTAATCCGGAATTTTCCGCAGGGATTCAATCAGATGTCTTTAATAGATGGGAAATGTCTGGTTTATGTAAATTACCTCAGTTTATAAATAAAGACACTCAAAGTGTTAGAACTTTCCTGGACCTGAAAAATGAATTCTTACTTGATAATAAAGATTTTTTTGCTTACCTTCAGGCAAGGCACTAAATTACTAATATAATCTCTATTCATGGATGGGATTGAAACTGGGGTAAATTAGATGTATGGATTAAGATGGTTAAAAAGGGTTTATTTTGTATATCCCCTTTTATAAGATCTTCTCCTCCACGAATGGAAATATGAATTTATTGTATATTGCTGCTAAATGGCAAGGTTATTTTAGTAATATAAATGAAAGAATTATTGAAGGTTCTATTAACAGGTTATATAATACCACTCTTTCTGCTACCTGGAGGGAATCGCATCTTAAATGATTGTATATGTCATACTATACACCCAATAAAGGTTATAGATGGCACAATATAAACTTTAATAAATGCCCAAAGTTTCAACTCCCAGAAGCTGTTATATTGCATATGTTATGGGATGGCCCTAAAATTAACCAACTATGGGGGGAAATGGAATACTGGGTTAAAAAAAACAATGAAGGTACCAGACTTTAAATTAAAAATATCTGAAATTTTCTTTCTTTTTAGTTCTCGAAGGAAGTCTAAAGAAAATAAATGTATTAATTCTATATTATTAGCAATTAGAAGCTTAATTTCCCATAAGTGGAAAGATAAGCATATACCAAAGTTTTCTGAAATAATAGAATTTATTAAAAAACAATGTATGCTGGAACAAAGAGCTACAGATATTAAAGGGACAGTCTAGGTCTAAATAAACTTTCATGATTCAGATAGAGCATGTAATTTTAAACAATTTTCCAATTTACTTTTATCACCAATTTTGCTTTGTTCTCTTGGTATTCTTAGTTGAAAGCTTAACCTAGGAGGTTCATATGGTAATTTCTTAGACCTTGAAGCCCACCTCTTTCAGATTGCATTTTAACAGTTTTTCACCACTAGAGGGTGTTATTTCACGTATTCATGCTGGCGTTGTAGATTGCAAAGTCAGTTTGCGCATCTTGCTGGGCTCCCTCTGTTTGAAATGTAATTAATACATTGTCCTCCATAGTAGCAGAGCATTTAGTGTGACTATTTATAGAGCCCATATGCTCCACTGTATCGGGACTTGTAACGCTGTTGTTGTTAACCCAAAGCTCTGCAGCGTCTGTAGTACCTCCCTCATACTCGGCTTGCTGTTTCTCCGATGGACATCTAGGTGATCTCTTAAACGATAAAGTTTCCAAGGTTGCCACAAGTATTCGTTTAAGCTCGAGGAAATGTTCATCAAGGAGCTCTAGAATTTTAACTTCCCAAGCGGTAGTCGCCATCTTGGGTGCCTGCCTCCGATAGCAAAATAGCAATTATCTTGAGTTCCAGTTTATTTACAGGTGCTTATGGTCAATGCTATGATTACACAGCTTAAAGTAGCATGACTGGGTTGACCAGTAGATCTGGGGGGTATCTGCGGACTAGTTTTCAATGCTAGAGGTATCTGCCGCCATGGTTCTGTTTCTGGCCTGCTTCATTTAGGAGACTTAGCTGCAATATTCTCCCGGAGGGCTTCTCAATCAGTTCCAAACAGGATTCTCTATTAGAGAAATCTTAAGTATCAAGTGTCTGTATTTTAACTTATGAATTGATTTTGCAATAAATATGTTTTTTCTCCAGTTAGCCTTGGGAGCTCTTCAAAAACACGTCTTCTTGCTCTGGCAGCTAGCTCCGCCCCCTCAACATCACTTATTTTGACATAGAAGTCACATAACCAAGTGTCTATCATAGTACCAAAACCCCATTTGTAGTCTGAGCTCCAAAGATTCTTGTCTAGTTTTAGTGATAGAAATGATTAAGGTGCACATGTAACCTATGACTAGTAGCCCATACTTACACTTACACAGTGAATTCTCACCAATACAACACACTAATAACTTACACAAACTCATGTAGCATAATTAGAAAGTAGAATGTTGTTTCTTTAACACACAACCTGCTAGACAGCAACTTCCACTTGTAATATAGAAATAAATAGATAATCATGAAATTTCATAGATTCGTATGAAATTCTGTTGGGGTTTGTGTGTTGTGGTTTTTTTCTCTCCTCCCACTTTCTCCTCTCTCAAACAGCTGACAAACTTCCACATAACACAAAGAACACTACTTGACTGTTAGGGAAAATAATCTCTCTTTATTGGAAAACATTGCATAATTATAGTTATCATTCTGATAGTTTGTTGCAGTTTTGTACATTTACAATATGCACTACGGTTATGGACACTTTACATTGATAATTACTTGCAACATGGACTTGATGATCCTTGGTGATACTGGAAGACAAGTTGAAAGATTCTTATTTCATTCACATGCATGTTTTAAACAGCTTATCCAATCCAAATTCTAGCACATCTAATGGATTCAAATTGATCAGAAAACACAGCCTACAATGACTGCATGACAAACTCCAATGGATTAGAAAGTCAGATTTAAAATTAACATGGACATTCATTCTTGTTTTGTTACAATGTTATTATAATGTTATAATTATAATCACAAATCCTGCTATTTCATTTGAGAGTCCCTACAGTTAACCATTTTATATCTATACCTCTCCATTATATCTTATGTAACTCTAGGGAGCCTCTGGTTGTGAATAGGATCAGCTGGGTTACTATAATTTATTCTTTGACTGTACTATTTTAATGTGTAGCTGGATATTTTTGAATATTAAATCACATTCCAGCTATGAAACTTAAATGGAAGTAATACCAACATTTTTCCTTAAAAGGTTATTAAAAGTTTTTTTTTTAAATAAATATATTGATAATATTATCAAGTAAGAACTGTATTGCAAAAGATCTGCATACAAACTATACGTTTTAATGCATTTAAACTGTCCTGAGCACTTTTTTCTAAGTCTAGGAGATTCTTAACAAATCAAGAAATCGTTCTCTTGAATGTTGCAGGGCCACAGTTCCATAAAGAAGGCAAAATGAAACCAGAGGTTTATTACACATTTCCCATCACACAACTCAACATTTTGTAGAGTTTTTTTATGAGCAAATTGAGATTTTGTTTTGTTTTAATTCGTATATTTATTGAGGTCAAGAACAGTTCTAGTTATTGATGCACATTGAGTTTGAGATATTTTCTCAGTTCCAGTGAGTCCTGACAAACTTGCTGAGAATAAGTTACAGGTTTAAATGTTACTGGCATCATTATTATGATAAATATTTCATCTATAAGCACTTGATAAAATATATAATATAAAAATCCTGCACATTTTGAAAAATGTCCTTTATTTTCTAAGTGTAAAGTTTTGCCCAGAAGACAGTGTTCTGTGATGCAGGTAACAATACAGGCCCTGGAGACATATCATAGTCAGCATACATTATTAATTATACTGGCATCCGACTCACAGGAAACACAAAGCTCTTAATCCTCTGATTACCTCAACATTTCACAGTAAAAGCCTCTGAAATAAAATATCCAATGCAGCAAGAGCAGAAAATACATTTATGTGGGTTATATAAACAGGTACAATTCTATCTTGTAGTTTTACTGTTCCATATTGTGATTTTATATTCCTGTATCCTAATAGTCACATAACATGAGTAAGAAGGATAGATTTTAAGTTTTCTTTTGAATTTGGACCTTATCTCTCTAATATAGAGGGATTACATCAATGCAGGTCAGATAAAGAGTCTATATACCTTCTTAAAGGGACAGTCAAGTCCAAAAAGAACTTTCATGATTCAAATAGGGCATGCAATTTTAAACAACTTTCCAATTTACTTTTATCACCAATTTTGCTTTGTTCTCTTGATATTCTTAGTTGGAACTTTGGATTTTGTGAAGAAATTTGACATTGATGTGGGCATCCTCAGTGTCTGGTAATGCTGTAAATATGACGTAAATGGTTTATTTTTGGAGTTAAGCATTGAAAAAAGTTACTAACCCTATCTTTTAAAGAGAAATGAAACTGAAAAAATGTATTTTGTGACAGAGCATAACATTTTTAAAAAGTTAAACATTCTATTATCAAATGTGCTTCGCTCCCATGGTAATCTTTGTTGAAGAGATACCTAGGTAGGTCTCTGGAGTACTAAATAGCAGGAAATAGTGCTGCCATCTAATGCTCTTGCAAATGGATACCACTTTTGCAAAACTGCTGCCATATAGTACTTGTGTATGCTCCTGAGCTCACGTCTCTGCGTTTCAACAAAAGATACCAGGAGAAAAAAGACAATTTGATAATAAAAGTAAATCAGAAAGTTGTTAAAAATTGCATGCTCTATCTGAATCATGGAAAATAAAATTGGGTTTCAAATTCCTTTAACAGTGAAAAAGGAATAGCTGAATGTAAAGAAAACCCATCTATACCAACCTTTATTGAATTTTGCATGCAGATAGATTTTATTGTCCATTGATTTGTTCGTTTGATGTTATAAAAATAAAACAAGCAGTGGTTGTTGTGCTATAAAGGTTAAAACAGCGAATAACGGGGTTCCTCCAGTAGAACAAACAATAGTCAGCACTAGCAATGGAATGAGGCCAGTAGCTCTGATTTTATTACAAGACCAGAGACTCCTATTTTTATGCATTACTCTTTCTTTACTACTCAATGCAGCCTTTTAAAGAACAAGATATATAAGATAATATAACATACACATAATAAGAACATAACATAGACTTATTATAGTGAGAAAAAACAGCCAATCAGCGCAGAGCATAGACTATAAACAGAGCACCCAATTAACATTCTTCCTCTTTCTTTTTGCTGCTCACTCAGATAAGTAGTGCAGTCATAATATTAATAATAAAACGTATCATTATTGTCTTTATAGATATTTTTGTCCCCTTTAACATTTCTTCCGTTTTCTGTTTACTTCGTTTTGTAACTATAACACCTTGTTTCCCCTTATATGTGTATTTTTTCTTCCGGTTTTCATATTTCCTTATATTTAAGTTTTGCGTCTCTATTGAGCCTTTAGCCTTATCACCTACTGACACTCTGCTTCAATCTTTGCTGCTCCGCTGTTCGCTCAGTGTTTCTTCCCCTCCTGCATGCTTTCTCTTCTCTCAGTCCATTCGCCATTTTGTGGGCCGTCCCCTTCCCGCCCATTACCGCTGACGTAATAACCCTGCCTCCTGTCAGCTGTACCTCTGCTGTTAACCGAGTGGTAACTTTGTGTCTTACCACTCGGTCCTGACATTTCTTTCACTTTGTCATTGAATATTTCTCCTCAGCTTTTGTTGCCATCTTCTGGCAGTTATAATACATTGCAATTATATTTAGTATAAATTCTGTATTAAGCGTTTTAGCTAACTAATTGAACCAAACAGTTTTTACCTCAGAAAATATTTTGCTTGTCCTCTCAATAGTCTGTTTTGCCAGACCCTTTCAACTATATATATTTCAAATTTTATACATAAAATTTTCTTATAAGGGAGATTTGATAATCAATTATTTTAATATTTAATTTTACCTCACATTGGCCTAGATTTAGAGTTCGGCGGTAGCCGTCAAAACCAGCGTTAGAGGCTCCTAACGCTGGTTTTGGCCGCCCGCTGGTATTTGGAGTCAGTGATTAAAGGGTCTAACGCTCACTTTACAGCCGCGACTTTTCCATACCGCAGATCCCCCTACGCCATTTGCGTAGCCTATCTTTTCAATGGGATCTTTCTAACGCCGGTATTTAGAGTCGTTTCTGCAGTGAGCGTTAGAGCTCTAACGACAAGATTCCAGCCGCCTGAAAATAGCAGGAGTTAAGAGCTTTCTGGCTAACGCCGGTTTATAAAGCTCTTAACTACTGTACCCTAAAGTACACTAACACCCATAAACTACCTATGTACCCCTAAACCGAGCTCCCCCCACATCGCCGCCACTCGATTAAAAATTTTAACCCCTAATCTTCCGACCGCCACCTACGTTATACTTATGTACCCCTAATCTGCTGCCCCTAACCCCGCCGACCCCTATATTACATTTATTAACCCCTAATCTGCCCCCCACAACATCGCCGCCAGCTACTTAAAATAATTAACCCCTAATCTTCCGACCGCAAAGCGCCGCCACCTACGTTATCCTTATGTACCCCTAATCTGCTGCCCCTAACACCGCCGACCCCTATATTATATTTATTAACCCCTAATCTGCCCCCCACAACGTCGCCGACACCTGCCTACACTTATTAACCCCTAATCTGCCGAGCGGACCGCACCGCTACTATAATAAAGTTATTAACCCCTAACCCGCCTCACTAACCCTATCATAAATAGTATTAACCCCTAATCTGCCCTCCCTAACATCGCCGACACCTAACTTCAATTATTAACCCCTAATCTTCCGATCGGAGCTCACCGCTATTCTAATAAATGTATTAACCCCTAAAGCTAAGTCTAACCCTAACACTAACACCCCCCTAACTTAAATATAATTTTAATCTAACGAAATAAATTAACTCTTATTAAATAAATTAATCCTATTTAAAGCTAAATACTTACCTGTAAAATAAACCCTAATATAGCTACAATATAAATTATAATTATATTTTAGCTATTTTAGGATTAATATTTATTTTACAGGCAACTTGGTATTTATTTTAACTAGGTACAATAGCTATTAAATAGTTAAGAACTATTTAATAGTTACCTAGTTAAAATAATTACAAAATTACCTGTAAAATAAATCCTAACCTAAGATATAATTAAACCTAACACTACCCTATCAATAAAATAATTAAATAAACTACCTACAATTACCTACAATTAACCTAACACTACACTATCAATAAATTAAATAAACACAATTGCTACAAATAAATACAATTAAATAAACTAGCTAAAGTACAAAAAATAAAAAAGAACTAAGTTACAGAAAATAAAAAAATATTTACAAACATAAGAAAAATATTACAACAATTTTAAACTAATTACACCTACTCTAAGCCCCCTAATAAAATAACAAAGCCCCCCAAAATAAAAAATTCCCTACCCTATTCTAAATTAAATAAGTTACAAGCTCTTTTACCTTACCAGCCCTGAACAGGGCCCTTTGCGGGGCATGCCCCAAGAAGTTCAGCTCTTTTGCCTGTAAAAGAAAACATACAATACCCCCCCCCCCAACATTACAACCCACCACCCACATACCCCTAATCTAACCCAAACCCCCCTTAAATAAACCTAACACTAATCCCCTGAAGATCTTCCTACCTTGTCTTCACCATACCAGGTTCACCGATCCGTCCTGGCTCCAAGATCTTCATCCAACCCAAGCGGGGGTTGGCGATCCATAATCCGGTGCTGAAGAGGTCCAGAAGAGGCTCCAAAGTCTTCATCCTATCCGGCAAGAAGAGGACATCCGGACCGGCAAACATCTTCTCCAAGCCGCATCTTCTATCTTCTTCCATCCGGTGCGGAGCGGGTCCATCTTGAAGCAGGCGACGCGGATCCATCCTCTTCTTCCGATGTCTCCCGACGAATGACGGTTCCTTTAAGGGACGTCATCCAAGATGGCGTCCCTCGAATTCCGATTGGCTGATAGGATTCTATCAGCCAATCGGAATTAAGGTAGGAATTTTCTGATTGGCTGATGGAATCAGCCAATCAGAATCTAGTTCAATCCGATTGGCCGATCCAATCAGCCAATCAGATTGAGCTCGCATTCTATTGGCTGATCGGAACAGCCAATAGAATGCGAGCTCAATCTGATTGGCTGATTGGATCAGCCAATCGGATTGAACTTGATTCTGATTGGCTGATTCCATCAGCCAATCAGAAAATTCCTACCTTAATTCCGATTGGCTGATAGAATCCTATCAGCCAATCGGAATTCGAGGGACGCCATCTTGGATGACGTCCCTTAAAGGAACCGTCATTCGTCGGGAGACATCGGAAGAAGAGGATGGATCCGCGTCGCCTGCTTCAAGATGGACCCGCTCCGCACCGGATGGAAGAAGATAGAAGATGCGGCTTGGAGAAGATGTTTGCCGGTCCGGATGTCTCTTCTTGCCGGATAGGATGAAGACTTTGGAGCCTCTTCTGGACCTCTTCAGCACCGGATTATGGATCGCCAACCCCCGCTTGGGTTGGATGAAGATCTTGGAGCCAGGACGGATCGGTGAACCTGGTATGGTGAAGACAAGGTAGGAAGATCTTCAGGGGATTAGTGTTAGGTTTATTTAAGGGGGGTTTGGGTTAGATTAGGGGTATGTGGGTGGTGGGTTGTAATGTTGGGGGGGGGGTATTGTATGTTTTCTTTTACAGGCAAAAGAGCTGAACTTCTTGGGGCATGCCCCGCAAAGGGCCCTGTTCAGGGCTGGTAAGGTAAAAGAGCTTGTAACTTATTTAATTTAGAATAGGGTAGGGAATTTTTTATTTTGGGGGGCTTTGTTATTTTATTAGGGGGCTTAGAGTAGGTGTAATTAGTTTAAAATTGTTGTAATATTTTTCTTATGTTTGTAAATATTTTTTTATTTTCTGTAACTTAGTTCTTTTTTATTTTTTGTACTTTAGCTAGTTTATTTAATTGTATTTATTTGTAGCAATTGTGTTTATTTAATTTATTGATAGTGTAGTGTTAGGTTAATTGTAGGTAATTGTAGGTAGTTTATTTAATTATTTTATTGATAGGGTAGTGTTAGGTTTAATTATATCTTAGGTTAGGATTTATTTTACAGGTAATTTTGTAATTATTTTAACTAGGTAACTATTAAATAGTTCTTAACTATTTAATAGCTATTGTACCTAGTTAAAATAAATACCAAGTTGCCTGTAAAATAAATATTAATCCTAAAATAGCTAAAATATAATTATAATTTATATTGTAGCTATATTAGGGTTTATTTTACAGGTAAGTATTTAGCTTTAAATAGGAATAAGTTATTTAATAAGAGTTAATTTATTTCGTTATATGTAAATTATATTTAAGTTAGGGGGGTGTTAGTGTTAGGGTTAGACTTAGCTTTAGGGGTTAATACATTTATTAGAATAGCGGTGAGCTCCGATCGGAAGATTAGGGGTTAATAATTGAAGGTAGGTGTCGGCGATGTTAGGGAGGGCAGATTAGGGGTTAATACTATTTATGATAGGGTTAGTGAGACGGATTAGGGGTTAATAACTTTATTATAGTAGCGCTCAGGTCCGCTCGGCAGATTAGGGGTTAATAAGTGTAGGCAGGTGTCGGCGACGTTGTGGGGGGCAGATTAGGGGTTAATAAATATAACATAGGGGTCGGCGATGTTAGGGCAGCAGATTAGGGGTACATAGGGATAACGTAGGTTGCGGCGGTTTACGGAGCGGAAGATTAGGGGTTAAAACTGTAATGCAGGGGTCAGCGATAGCGGGGGCGGCAGATTAGGGGTTAATAAGTGTAAGGTTAGGGGTGTTTAGACTCGGGGTACATGTTAGAGTGTTAGGTGCAGACGTAGGAAGTGTTTCCCCATAGGATAACAATGGGGCTGCGTTAGGAGCTGAACGCTGCTTTTTTGCAGGTGTTAGGTTTTTTTTCAGCTCAAACTGCCCCATTGTTTCCTATGGGAGAATCGTGCACGAGCACGTTTTTGATGCCGGCCGCGTCCGTAAGCAACTCTGGTATCGAGAGTTGCATTTGCGGTAAAAATGCTCTACGCTCCTTTTTTGGAGCCTAACGCAGCATTTGTTTTAACTCTCGATACCAGAGTTAAATTTATGGTGCGGCCAGAAAAAAGCCCGCGGAGCGTTAACAGCCCTTTTACCGCCGAACTCTAAATCTAGGCCATTGTTTTTTGACAAAACATTATAAACAATGTCTGAAACTCAATCTAAATCACCTCCCTTGACCTTACATACAGTACAATCTATGATTGATTCCTCTATGAATAATTTATTTAATAAAATGACCTCTTTGATGGGAGAGAAACAAAGAAAAATATCTTTAAAAAGAAAGAACCCATCTATTGCCTATAAAGCAAGCAAAAAACTTATTGAAAAGTCTCGCCAACTTTTAACTGAGACTAATATTCCTCACAGCAAAGGAAGAAAAACCGCTGTTAGTAGAACCCTGCACCCTGAGGGTAACCAAACAGGGGATACTCATGTATGCAAAAAATTAAAATTTAAGTCAAAAACTAATATTGATAATCCATCTTCAGATTCTGAAGAATCAGATGGTGACGAATACACTGATATTAATTCAGACAATTTCAATGATTCGGATAATTCCGATGGCTCCCCAGCCGCTAAGAAACCGAAAAAGAAAACTAAAAAATCTTTTGAATACAGTGAGGATGAAGAGGACTTTTTAGATTGTTTGGGTAACCCTAGGTTTAAACCAGACGACCTACACCATCCCCGGTCCGCCGAGTGGTGTCCCCCCCTAGATTTAGCTAAATTCATTGACCACCAATTACGTAAACCCCTAAAAAAGCAAACCCGCAACAAAATGAAAGCCGAATGTCCTCGTCCCCTGTTACCAAAGAATGCTTCCATCACACCTGAAGTTGACCCCAAAATTTTAAAATTCATTGGTTCCCCAGGATATAAATTGAAAAAAGGAATAGATAGATCCTGGAAAATTTGCCAAGATAAACTTTTAGATTCAGTTGGTCCCCTCACTAAATTATTCGAATTATCTGAACAAGGCATAGCCGAAAATTGCCCTTTGGATCCCTATGTGGTCAGAGAATGGGTACAAAGACTCCTGTGTTTTATTGGGAACACGAATTGCGCAATGTCTGGAGAAAGAAGACGTAACATCTTGAGGAAAATAGACCCGAAAATTTCTGATTTTTCCTCAAGTAATATCGCTTCAGACAACAAGGGTCTTTTGTTTGGAGACTCTTACTTAAAGGACTTAAGCCAATACGTAAATACTTTCTCTAACCTAAATAAAGTGAAAACATCTGTTAAGAAAATTTTCTACCCTAACCAGGGTTTCTCCGACAGGGCCGGGAGAGGCAGAGGCCGCTTTCCCGGCCGCCAAGCCTTCTTATCCAGGTCTCATTACTATCCCCAACAATCACAATACCAACACCAGTTTCAATCTCAATTCCAAAGAGGTTACTCTGAACCATCCACTTCCTCCTTTTTTCCGACAAGAGGTCGCCCCTGGACTCAGAGAGGTTTTAGGACCAGAGCCAGAGCTAGACAAGCTCCAGGTAAGTTCTTCATTTCTTTCCTATATCCTTTCTTTCCCAGAAAAAATTGGAGGCAGACTCGCCCTGTTTACTCAAAATTGGGCTTCAATTACTTCAGACCCTTGGGTTTTACAAACTGTATCAGGTATTCTCATAGAATTCATATCTCCCCCAATTCAAGTCTGTCTTCCCCATCCAATTCAGTTTTCTCAAGAGGACTCTCTTTTGGTCAAGAGAGAAATTTCTTCTCTCTTTTCCAAAAAAGCAATTCTTCCAGTCTCCCAACCTCAAGATTTTTACCTAAGCAATCTGTTTTTGGTAAAAAAGAAAAACAATCAATACAGACCAGTCATAAATCTAAAAACGTTAAATACCTTTGTAGTTTACCATCATTTCAAAATGGAAGGTATTCACTTATTAAGAGAATGTCTAAGAGGAAACGATTGGTTGGTTCGATTGGATCTCACAGACGCCTATCTAACCGTTCCATTCGCCCAAGAACATTGGAAATTCTTGACTTTCCGTTGGGAAGACCAGCTTTGGAATTTCACTTGCCTTCCCTTTGGTCTGTCCTCTGCTCCTTGGATTTTCACCAAGCTACTGAAACCTGTAGTGGCCTGGTTGAGACTCCGAGGAATTCGTCTAATAATTTATTTGGACGATATTTTGATTATGGACCAAGATTTTCATTCCCTTCAGAATCATCTATTTACCACAATTTCTTTATTAGAATCCTTAGGTTTTATTGTGAACAAACAGAAATCAGTTCTCTTTCCCACAAAGTCTTTGATTTTCTTAGGCTTCAAAATCAACTCAATACTCTCTACTCTGAGTCTTCCTTCAGACAAGGTAAAGAATATCAAGAAAGAAATTACCAAAACTTTATCCAAAGATTTAGTTCCCATCAGAACCATAGCCAGAATAGTAGGGTTACTATCATCCTCTATTCAGGCTATTTTTCCTGCCCCATTACATTACCGAGAACTTCAGAGACTAAAGATTCTTCATTTGAGGAAAGGTTTTTCTTATTCTCATTTGATCCCTTTGTCCCTAGAAGCCAAAGAAGAATTGTCTTGGTGGCTCTCTCATTTAGAAGCCTGGAATGGGAGAGCCATCTTTGGCAGAACTCCGGACTTCATTATAGAATCCGATGCCAGTCTTTCAGGCTGGGGTGCACGCTGCGGCCCTTCCATCACCGGTGGCAAATGGACATTGGAGGAGAAACGTTTCCATATCAATTGTTTGGAATTATTGGCTGGCTCGTTTGCAGTCAAAAGTTTTGCCAATTTTTCTTCTCCAGTTTCTATTCTCCTTCGCATGGACAATATTTCAGCAGTACGATATCTCAATCATTTAGGAGGCACCAAATCAAGGAATTTGTCCAACATTACCAAGGAATTTATTCACCTTTGTTTAGACAGGAATATTTCTATCAAAGCGGAATATATTCCAGGTCTATCAAATACAGCTGCAGATTGGGGATCTCGTCATCTGACAGATTCGAGCGATTGGAAATTAGACAGGAAAATGTTTTTACTCCTCCAATCTCTCAGAGGTCCCTTTTGCCTGGATCTTTTTGC
Organism: Bombina bombina; assembly: GCF_027579735.1. Classification (NCBI taxonomy): domain Eukaryota; kingdom Metazoa; phylum Chordata; class Amphibia; order Anura; family Bombinatoridae; genus Bombina; species Bombina bombina. The sequence continues at coordinate 672,152,705 of NC_069502.1, read as the reverse complement.
ATCCAGGACCAACTTCCAGATTTACCCATACTTCAGCTGGCGTCCAGATCCGGAAGCTGCGGCCATAGATGCTTTCCTGCAACCATGGCCCCCCAAGAAAGCTTATGCCTTCCCTCCATTCTCAATGATCCCGAGGACAATTTCAACAGTCTGCAGGGATCTCCTATGCCTAACTATAGTGACTCCCCTTTGGCCAACCCAGTCTTGGTACCCCTCCCTCTTGGAGATGTCCACCAATCTTCCAATTCTTCTTCCTCCACTTCCTCACCTATTAGTCAATCCGGAGGGCGAATTTCACAGTCTAATTCTCCAAGGCTCTCTTTTTCTGATAGCCTGGACAATTTCAGGGGACCCTGGTCTCTCCGAGGCCTTTCGGAGAGAGCTAGATCCCTCATTCAAGACTCTTGGGCTCCAGGTACCCGCAGATGTTATTTTGCCGCATGGTCAAAATGGTCTAGCTGGTGCTTGCAAAGGGATTTGGATCCCATTTCTGCGGATTTAACCGAAATCATTAATTATCTGTCACACCTCTTTGATTCAGGCCTTGCTTACAGAACAATTAATGTCCATAGATCGGCTATCTCTGCCAGACATAATCTAATCAATAATTCACCTATCGGTAAACACCCTTTAGTTTGTAGAGTTCTTAAAGCCATTAGATTAAAACGTCCTCCTGTTCCCAAACACGAATTTTTCTGGGATGTAGACTTAGTTTTCTCTCTTTTCAAATCCTGGCCAGACAATAACTTGTTGACTCTAAAACAACTTTCCGCTAAACTCGCTACCCTTCTATGCCTTATTTCTTTCAGAAGGGTATCGGATGTAAAAGCATTAGATTGGAACTCTAAACGTTTCTCCCCTGAAGGAGTTACCTTCTTTCTTTCTCGCAGAACAAAAACTTTATCTACTTCCATCTTTTATCCTTATCTGTCTTCTGAACCCTCTTTGTGTGTGGTCGAATGCTTAAAGTCATACGAATCTAGAACTCTGATATTTAGGAAACCTATCCATAATCAACTGCTTATTTCTTTTGTTCCCCCCTATGCTCCTATCACTTCTACCTCTATCGCTAGGTGGGTTAAATGGGTCATGAAAGAGGCCGGTATCAACATTTCTTTTACAGCTCATTCTGTCAGAGGTTCCGCTGCTTCGTAAGCATTTTTGAAAGCGGCTCCTCTTCAACAGATTTTAAATGCTGCAGACTGGTCTTCAGATTCCATCTTCAAACAATTTTATTTCAGACCCATTCAACATGCCTCGCTTAATTTATTCTCCTAACTACTTTAAACTTGCATAAAAATAGGAGTCTCTGGTCTTGTAATAAAATTCCGATTATCCTAGTATGTGAAGGTATAATCTAGATTTTATTAAAGACACAGAGACGAGTATTTTCCCTCCTCACATAGATAATGGTGTTTTTTCCCACCCTAATAACCGTCATTATGTGTTACTAATTCTTATATATTTTAACAGTATCCATGTGAATCCAATCCTTTCTCATCCTCTGGATTCTTCCCGTCAATTCAGAAATCTCAACCTTCATTCACTGAATCCTGGACATCTACGTTACCTTCTATCAAATTCAACATCCCATGGAATTTCGTCCATCAGTTCTACAAGAAGTTGGCGTTTATTACCCTCTGTTGTTTCGGACTTTTTGGTTTTCTTATGATGTTTAATATTTTATTCCTTTTGAGCATCAATTAGAAAGAGGAAGTATGTTAATTGGGTGCTCTGTTTATAGTCTATGCTCTGCGCTGATTGGCTGTTTTTTCTCACTATAATAAGTCTATGTTATGTTCTTATTATGTGTATGTTATATTATCTTATATATCTTGTTCTTTAAAAGGCTGCATTGAGTAGTAAAGAAAGAGTAATGCATAAAAATACTCGTCTCTGTGTCTTTAATAAAATCTAGATTATACCTTCACATACTAGGATAATCGGAATTTACACTCAGATGTCGCTCCGGGTGAATCACAAGCAGGTGGGTGGCAATAGGGGCAGGAGCTCAGCAATAGTGTGCCACATGAAGGATGAGGAACATAGCATAATGCTTTGCTGACGTTAGATCAGAATAAAGAACTTGAAAAAGCACTGTTCTCAAGTAAGCAGGACTTATTTCAGTTTTTTTTCTGCAGCCTTAAGCTGAATTTTTTTTTATTTTATAGAACTATCCAGATAAAATCTGATGAACCATCTATTGGTTTAAATATTAAGACATTTAGGTTAAGGAATGGTACACTATTTCTTTCCTGTTATAATTTCAAGTGTTGATACTTGTATTAGTATAGTTACTATAGTTAGGCATGCCAATGAAATTGAAATAAAATGTTCCTTAATAATATGTCTAAAAAAAGAGATGAATGCTTTAAAATCATTGACCATTAATAAAGAGATTATTTGCGAGCAGACTGATAAAGGTGGAGCAACAGTATTATTATCTGAGTGAGATTGTACAACAACTTAATATCACACATTAAGAATAAAAAAATACATTTTTAGCTGTGTTGACAAAGCATTTGATTATGGGTTAATTATTAGTGAAACAAAGAGATTTTTTTATTAAGGATGAGGATTGATACCTCTTTTTTTTCCATCCTAAGATCCATAATAAGCTTAGAAAAGCCTTTTGGTAGGCCTATAGTGGTCATTAAAGATTTTTTTTTTTTACCAGTTTCTCTATTTATTTAGACAGGGTGCTCAGGCCTCATGTTGAGTCATCAGGATCTCATATTAGGGACACAAAAATCAAGGATTTAAATGAAATAATTTTTATTACCCACGTTCCCAAACCCAAAACAACAGGGAAAATACAGACATTAAATCCTGTAGGTACATCTAATAGTAGAAAATAATCAGTTCATAGGGAAGAAAAATGTTTCGTTAGAGTCCTTCATATAATGAGGGAGGCCTCTAGGTATAGAGGCTCCTCTTAGTCTTTCTGTATGATTTTCCAAGTGTCTGAGAGAGGTTAAATACCGATCAACAGCTATAGAATAAGCCATATCAGTCTCTATCGGGCCTCTCAACCTTCTTGTGGGGTGGGATTGGTTTTTCTTTAAAGTCTCCTGAGCTATATTATTGTCCAGTTGCCATCACAGCATCTTTAGTAGGAGACTTGCAGGAGTGGGGGGTAATATAATGAACAAAGAAAACGTCCAACTTTAACCAATCTCAGTGACAGTTTCTAAAGGATCCTGGTTTTAACCAATCTGAGAATGATCAATAATACATAACAATTTGTTAACATAACACAAAAGAATAACAGGTAACAATAATTGCACGAAATACATATAGTGGTTGGAGCTCGGCAATGTGCTCTATATCTCCAAGCTCTTGTCTGAAAATCATGTGCCCCTCCAACCTTTCAACTAAGCTATCTAGCTTTATGTGTCCACCACTTTTCTGCTGTCAAAACCTTTCATTAAGGCTCCCCTATGCTGCTTCCCCTCAGTCTCCCGCCTCTGCGCTGCGAGTCGTTTTATTATTATCTACTAGTATCCAATAAAACCATACTTTTTGGAATGTGGATTCTGTGCTCTGAATGAATGCCGCTGACTCATACATTTTATAAACCAGTTGGATATTATTCAAAACTTCTGACCAGGATGGAATCTCTGTTTTCCAGTACTTGGCTATAACTGTTCTTGTGGTGGTGCATAGAATTCTAATAAAGGTGTTAATGTCTTTGTGTAACTTGGGAATACCTTCGTGGAGTAATGCTTGAGCAGGGGTAAGATGAATCTGTTCTCCTAGGGCCTTCCCTAACAGTAAAGATAATTCTCGCCATATCTTTTTGACTTTAGGACATTCCCACCACATATGTATGTATGATCCTATGGTTTTACAGCCCCTATAACAAAAGTTAAAGCTTTCCTTCCCCATATGGGCCGTTCTTACTGGGGTTAGATACCATCTAAAGGAAGTCTTGATAACATTTTCCCTCAAGTCGGCACTAATTAGGCCTTTACTGGCTTGGTATAGTATCTCCTCCCATTTATCCAACTCAAATTCTTTATCTATGTCTGTTTCCCAATTTAGCATTAGTGTATTCTTAGAGTGTGTTCTCATTTCTTGTATGGAGATATATAGCCTTGAGATTGCTCTTTTAGGTCTAGTCGTTGCTATACATAGTTGCTCAAGAACAGTTTGTCGGTTATGTGTCGGGTGCTTAGCTGTGTGTGTGCGTATAGCAGATGTTGTTTGTAGATATAGGAACCAGTGCAGAGGAATAGGATCTAGTTTCTGTCGTAGTTGGGTGAAGGTTAGCAACTTGCCCTGTGAGTAAAGGTCCGCTACTCTGTACAACCCTTTGTTTTCCCACTTTTGGATCTGTTTTTTAAACTCGTCACTAATGATATATTTTAGAGGTATTATTTTTGAATGTGAGAAAGTAATTTTCTCTGATTTTTTCGATGAAGGCCATTGCTGTTTGGTGACTAGTGTGGTCTTGTTCCTGTATATATCGTGTCTAGTGAATAGGTCTCTGCCCCAGAGAATGCCATCCGGCGTCTCCTGACCTGTCATCTCTGCCTCTAAGGCCGGCCAAAGAATAAGATCAAGGATTTAAAGGGTTAAACTCCACTGACCAATTTTCCTCATTTAAAAGAGCCATTGGAGACTTGTCTGCAGAACACAGGACTTTGCCCTGTCATCCATGGTTAGCCTTGTGAAGCTTGCCATGTGCTTTTTCCATTTTCAGGACCAGAAAATACACCATTTATGGAATTAAATTACAAGAAAAGGGTGCAAAATAAATAAAAATATATTGCAAAGTTGTTTTACTATGCACTGTTAACCATGTTATGTTACAATCTCAAACTGTTTCCTGTCCCTTTAAAGGGACAGTATACACCAATTTTCATATAACTGCATGTAATAGACACTACTATAAAGTAGAATATGCACAGATACTGATCTAAAAATCCAGTATAAAACCTTTTAAAAACTTACTTAGAAGAGCAGACAATCCCCCCCTCCACTGCATATGAAAAGACCAATTAAACAAACAAGAGCAAGCAGGAGTCTGTATACCTCAGTCTACATCTGATACTTTGGGGCTTGGTTAGGAATCAGAAAATCAGCATACTATTATTAAAAAAAAAGCAAAACTATACATTGTTACAAAAACATTTTCAGATGGGCTATATAAATGGATCATCTACAAAACATTTATGAAAAGAAAAAACTAGTGTACAATGTCCCTTTAACTGGAGCAGTTATTGTATTTAGGAACCAATTTATTGTATTTAGGAACCAACAGTCAGCTTAATAACTTATACCACATGGGTGCAGCTTCTTTTAAACCCAGTAATGCTTTTCACACAGTAGACTAGAAGTTGTCTTTAACTGCTTTGACTGTGAGTATATTCCTTTTAGTACGTTCTACATCATCTGCAGGCTTTTTTCGTTCAAGGCCATTTGTGCAGTGGATGTCTTAGAGGTTGCAAGATATATTCTGGAAGTTGTCAGCACCACCATATCCAGAAAATAGATTAAATTGTTGGCATGTGGTGGGACAACAAAGGTTCCCTTTTAGAGTTTGTCCAAAATCTTATCAGTGATTCCATGCATATTACATTTACAATAATGTGAAGTGAATCATTTATATAATTTTTGGACACTTTGGTTTATAAAGAAGGGCATGGTTTGGAGACACATTTGTTTAAGAGATAGAATTCTGACTGACAATACATTGTCTACTAATCAGGGTAAGTGGCTTGTTGAAAGATTAATTCAACACGAGATACAATTTCTGGTATGCCTAGAAAGATTAATATTGGTACGAGGAGTAACAGAAATAAATATTATAAATATTCTGAGAAGTTAATGTTTGTATGTGACTATAATTTGAGAGATGACTTAGTTAAAGCTGATATCGGTAGTGAGGAAAGATTAGGTCTTGGTATATCAATTTAAAAAGTAGGGTTTTTTATCCATGTTTACTGTGTGCTTTAACAGTCCAATTAAAGGACCACATTTGTTGTTCCCAGGACAGGGAAGAAGTTCACAATGGAGGGATTCTTTACATGAAATGCTACATTTGCAGTTTATTTAATTAAATGCCCATATGGGCGAGACAACCCCAAAGAGTTATGAATTAAATATTAGACATCTCTGCATCAGTGCATCATTTTATTACTGTTGGCCATACTACTGTACAGTTGACATTTCAAGTGACAGGACATGTTTCACAGTTCAGTTGAAGTGTAAGGATAACAATGGAGGCATTTTGGATTTATAGATTAGATACACTCTATCTAAAAGGTATGACTAAGGAATTAGAATGGAATTTCTTTTTGTAAAATAGTAGCCTCTCTTTTAGTGAATTTTTAAATATTTTTTTACATCTGATTATTTATATGTAAAAATTCAGTAGGAGATGTCTAGGAGTGGGAGCAAACATAGTAAAACTTAATGTTTATTAACAACAGTATAAAAGAGGCTATTACTTGGGATGAACTGTCCATTGATTAAAACAAATCTACTTCCTTATCTGGGAGACCCAGAATGTGAATAGATAAGATTTCCCTGAGGATAATGATAATTTTGACCATCAAAAACATCTGTTAATGGTATAAGCAAGCAACTATTTTAAATTTGTTCAAATTAATCAGTGTATGACAGCACTAGAAAAACAGCACTGAGAGGAGTCATGAAAAGACCATCTTTCTTGAGTCCTCAGATGAATCCAACCAAACCACAGCCAAAGAACAAGGGGTTCTGCAGAACACTATCCCTCCCACCAGCTACTAGATGAGAAGAACCCTTATATGGGGCTATGGGGCCGATAATCAAACGCTCGCCGACATGGAGAACAATATTGTAATGTATGTATCTCTCCACATTAAGAACTCGGGATAGCTCGATAGACAGCTCACAAGCTAAAATGTGCCTTTCTATAATTATTGTTTGAGGAACCTCACATTACTGACAAGACATCTTAGATAATCTCATAAGGTAACAAAGGTTTGTGGGAACTGAAGCTTGAGCTGATGTCAGACTAGCCAACCTTACTAACCGCACTTCTCACAACTTGTGCGGTTAAAAAAGAATTTAGAAAAACAAACAAAGAATGGAGGTGGCGCTGATTAATAGCAATTAGTGTATTTAGTATTGGAATATATATATATATGGAGTATTAATAGTGAATAATAAAAATGCAAATTGCTATAAAAATATATCTAGGTTTACTTATACACCAATTTTCAAATATATAAAAAACATATAAAAAAACAATCACTTCATGCAGACTTAAAGATAAAAAGATTTCTAAATAAGTACGTTTCTAATTTAATAACACCAGTGTTTTTCTAAAAACAATTAGAGCTGGTAATAAAATATTATCTAAAACTGCTTCGAGATTAAATATATACTAAAATACAATGAATAATAACGTTGGCACAATTGTGACCTTAAGATAATATAACTGTCCTAACTGGATCACTTTGGTGCAATATATGAATGGATAAACAGGCAAATAATATCAAGTTGTGTTTTCAGATGGCAAATAGCTGGCTAATCGATCTGACGATCAAATCAAGGATTAGGCAAACTCTTTATGAAATGAAATGGTTCGTGTAAAATCGTATGAGAACCATAGTAGTATAAGTCCTTTTCTTGCAAATTATCACTTATTATAAGTGTGAGTCTTCTAGGATACAAAATATACACAGAGTCTTAATGTGTTAGGTGATAGCGATCTTCAAGCGGTTCTGACACTCACCCAGTATATCAGCTGTGGGGGCGGATTCTCTATTTCTGCCGCTTATATGAAAGATCCAATTTGAGTAGAAAAAGGCTTTTATAGTGTCTCTTTTAAAGTGTGAACACTTACGGAATTGTCTTTTAATCCTTCGATGTACTCCTACCGTCTTGCCTGCTTGGGAAGGACGACTTTAATCACAAGCATGGGGTGGCGGTTCTGGGAGTGAGGACAAGTAGCAGTCTTTCAGCTGAGCGTCTTCCTTTCAATATTGCCGGGTAACAGGTTATACGTGTTTCAGCTCACCAGGGAGCCTTTGTCAAGATCTTAGATAATCTCACCATAGCAGAGAGTTTTAGATTATCAGGCCCCATGGTTATCAATGTCGATCTTCTGGGGAAAATCTTTGAAATTGCATTTAGTTTGAACCAGGACACTTATCTGTACATGTTTTTTTTCCCCAAACATATGACAGTCATGCATTGCCTGTTGAACAAGGATTTTACATAACCTTGGCATTCTTGATCATTTAGTGTAAAATGGAAAACCTCTTAACTTCTTTATAGCTATAATATTCTAATATATATTAGATAATATCTAAAAACATAATTTATGCTTACCTGATAAATTCCTTTCTTCTGTAGTGTGATCAGTCCACGGGTCATCATTACTTCTGGGATATTACTCCTCCCCAACAGGAAGTGCAAGAGGATTCACCCAGCAGAGCTGCATATAGCTCCTCCCCTCTACGTCACTCCCAGTCATTCGACCAAGGACCAACGAGAAAGGAAAAGCCAAGGGTGAAGTGGTGACTGGAGTATAAATTAAAAAATATTTACCTGCCTTAAAAACAGGGCGGGCCGTGGACTGATCACACTACAGAAGAAAGGAATTTATCAGGTAAGCATAAATTATGTTTTCTTCTGTTAAGTTTGATCAGTCCACGGGTCATCATTACTTCTGGGATACCAATACCAAAGCAAAAGTACACGGATGACGGGAGGGATAGGCAGGCTCTTTATACAGAAGGAACCACTGCCTGAAGAACCTTTCTCCCAAAAATAGCCTCCGATGAAGCAAAAGTGTCAAATTTGTAAAATTTGGAAAAAGTATGAAGCGAAGACCAAGTTGCAGCCTTGCAAATCTGTTCAACAGAGGCCTCGTTCTTGAAGGCCCAAGTGGAAGCCACAGCTCTAGTAGAATGAGCTGTAATTCTTTCAGGAGGCTGCTGTCCAGCAGTCTCATAAGCTAAACGAATTATGCTACGAAGCCAAAAAGAAAGAGAGGTAGCGGAAGCTTTTTGACCTCTCCTCTGCCCAGAGTAAATGACAAACAGAGAAGACGTTTGTCGAAATTCCTTAGTTGCCTGTAAGTAAAATTTTAGAGCACGGACTACATCCAGGTTGTGCAGTAGACGTTCCTTCTTTGAAGAAGGATTTGGGCATAAAGAAGGAACAACAATCTCTTGATTGATATTCCTGTTAGTAACTACCTTAGGTAAGAACCCAGGTTTAGTACGCAGGACTACCTTATCCGAATGAAAAATTAAATAAGGAGAATCACAATGTAAGGCTGATAATTCAGAGACTCTTCGAGCCGAGGAAATAGCCATTAAAAATAGAACTTTCCAAGATAACAACTTTATGTCAATGGAATGAAGGGGTTCAAACGGAACGCCCTGTAAAACATTAAGAACAAGGTTTAAACTCCATGGTGGAGCAACAGTTTTAAACACAGGCTTAATTCTGGCCAAAGCCTGACAAAAAGCCTGGACGTCAGGAACTTCTGACAGACGTTTGTGTAACAGAATGGACAGAGCTGAGATCTGTCCCTTTAATGAACTAGCAGATAAACCCTTTTCTAAACCTTCTTGTAGAAAAGACAATATCCTAGGAATCCTAACCTTACTCCAAGAGTAACCTTTGGATTCACACCAATATAGGTATTTACGCCATATCTTATGGTAAATCTTTCTGGTAACAGGTTTCCTAGCCTGTATTAAGGTATCAATAACTGACTCAGAAAATCCACGTCTTGATAAAATCAAGCGTTCAATTTCCAAGCAGTCAGCTTCAGAGAAGTTAGATTTTGATGTTTGAAGGGACCCTGTATCAGAAGGTCCTGTTTCAGAGGTAGAGACCAAGGTGGACAGGATGACATGTCCACCTGGTCTGCATACCAAGTCCTGCGTGGCCACGCAGGTGCTATTAGAATCACTGATGCTCTCTCTTGTTTGATTCTGGCAATCAATCGAGGAAGCAACGGGAAGGGTGGAAACACGTAAGCCATCCTGAAGTCCCAAGGTGCTGTCAGAGCATCTATCAGGACTGCTCCTGGATCCCTGGATCTGGACCCGTAACGAGGAAGCTTGGCGTTCTGTCGAGACGCCATGAGATCTATCTCTGGTTTGCCCCAACGTCGAAGTATTTGGGCAAAGACCTCCGGATGAAGTTCCCACTCCCCCGGATGAAAAGTCTGACGACTTAAGAAATCCGCCTCCCAGTTCTCCACTCCCGGGATGTGGATTGCTGACAGGTGGCAAGAGTGAGACTCTGCCCAGCAAATTATCGTTGATACTTCCATCATAGCTAGGGAGCTTCTTGTCCCTCCCTGATGGTTGATGTAAGCTACAGTCGTGATGTTGTCCGACTGAAACCTGATGAACCCCCGAGTTGTCAACTGGGGCCAAGCCAGGAGGGCATTGAGAACTGCTCTCAACTCCAGAATGTTTATTGGCAGGAGACTCTCCTCCTGACTCCATTGTCCCTGAGCCTTCAGAGAATTCCAGACGGCACCCCAACCTAGAAGGCTGGCGTCTGTTGTTACAATTGTCCAGTCTGGTCTGCTGAATGGCATCCCCCTGGACAGATGTGGCCGAGAAAGCCACCATAGAAGAGAATTTCTGGTCTCTTGATCCAGATTCAGAGAAGGGGATAAGTCTGAGTAATCCCCATTCCACTGACTTAGCATGCACAGTTGCAGTGGTCTGAGGTGTAAGCGTGCAAAGGGTACTATGTCCATTGCCGCTACCATTAAGCCGATTACCTCCATGCATTGAGCCACTGACGGGTGTTGAATGGAATGAAGGGTGCGGCAAGCACTTTGAAGTCTTGTTAGCCTGTCCTCTGTCAGGTAAATCTTCATTTCTACAGAATCTATAAGAGTCCCCAGGAAGGGAACTCTTGTGAGTGGAACGAGTGAACTTTTCTTTTCGTTCACCTTCCATCCATGTGACCTTAGAAATGCCAGCACTAACTCTGTATGAGACTTGGCAGTTTGAAAGCTTGAAGCTTGTATCAGAATGTCGTCTAGGTATGGAGCTACCGAGATTCCCCGCGGTCTTAGTACCGCCAGAAGAGCACCCAGAACCTTTGTGAAGATTCTTGGAGCTGTAGCCAATCCGAATGGAAGAGCCACAAACTGGTAATGCCTGTCTAGGAAGGCAAACCTTAGGTACCGATAATGATCTTTGTGAATCGGTATGTGAAGGTAAGCATCTTTTAAATCTACAGTGGTCATGTATTGACCCTCTTGGATCATAGGTAAAATTGTCCGAATAGTCTCCATCTTGAACGATGGAACTCTTAGGAATTTGTTTAGGATCTTTAAGTCCAGGATTGGTCTGAAAGTTCCCTCTTTTTTGGGAACCACAAACAGATTTGAGTAAAACCCCTGTCCCTGTTCCGATCGTGGAACTGGATGGATTACTCCCATTAACAAGAGCTCTTGTACGCAGCGTAGAAACGCCTCTTTCTTTGTCTGGATTGTTGACAATCTTGACAGATGAAATCTCTCTCTTGGAGGAGAGTATTTGAAGTCCAGAAGGTATCCCTGAGATATTATCTCTAGCGCCCAGGGATCCTGAACATCTCTTGCCCAAGCCTGGGCGAAGAGAGAAAGTCTGCCCCCCACTAGATCCGATCCCGGATCGGGGGCCCTCAATTCATGCTGTTTTAGGGGCAGCAGCAGGTTTCCTAGTCTGCTTGCCCTTGTTCCAGGACTGGTTAGGTTTCCAGCCTTGTCTGTAGCGAGCAACAGCTCCTTCCTGTTTTGGTGCAGAGGAAGTTGATGCTGCTCCTGCTTTGAAATTACGAAAGGAACGAAAATTAGACTGTCTAGTCTTGGCTTTGGCTTTGTCCTGAGGCAGGGCATGGCCTTTACCTCCTGTAATGTCAGCGATAATCTCTTTCAACCCGGGCCCGAATAAGGTCTGCCCTTTGAAAGGTATATTAAGCAATTTAGACTTAGAAGTAACATCAGCTGACCAGGATTTTAGCCACAGCGCCCTGCGTGCCTGAATGGCGAATCCTGAATTCTTCGCCGTAAGTTTAGTAAGATGTACTACGGCCTCCGAAATGAATGAATTAGCTAGTTTAAGGACTCTAAGCCTGTCCGTAATGTCGTCCAGAGTAGCTGAACCAATGTTCTCTTCCAGAGACTCAATCCAGAATGCCGCTGCAGCCGTGATCGGCGCAATGCATGCAAGGGGTTGCAATATAAAACCTTGTTGAACAAACATTTTCTTAAGGTAACCCTCTAACTTTTTATCCATTGGATCTGAAAAAGCACAGCTATCCTCCACCGGGATAGTGGTACGCTTAGCTAAGGTAGAAACTGCTCCCTCCACCTTAGGGACCGTTTGCCATAAGTCCCTTGTGGTGGCGTCTATTGGAAACATTTTTCTAAATATCGGAGGGGGTGAGAACGGCACACCGGGTCTATCCCACTCCTTAGTAACAATTTCAGTAAGTCTCTTAGGTATAGGAAAAACCTCAGTACTCGTCGGTACCGCAAAATATTTATCTAACCTACACATTTTCTCTGGTATTGCAACTGTGTTACAATCATTCAGAGCCGCTAACACCTCCCCTAGTAATACACAGAGGTTTTCCAGTTTAAATTTAAAATTTGAAATATCTGAATCCAGTCTGTTTGGATCAGAACCGTCACCCACAGAATGAAGTTCTCCGTCCTCATGTTCTGCCACCTGTGACGCACTGTCTGACATGGCCCTAATATTATCAGCGCACTCTGTTCTCACCCCAGAGTGATCACGCTTACCTCTTAGTTCTGGTAATTTAGCCAAAACCTCAGTCATAACAGTAGCCATATCCTGTAATGTGATTTGTAATGGCCGCCCAGATGTACTCGGCGCTACAATATCACGCACCTCCCTCTGAGCGGGAGATGTAGGTACTGACACGTGAGGCGAGTTAGTCGGCATAACTCTCCCCTCGTTGTTTGGTGAAATTTGTTCAATTTGTACAGATTGACTTTTATTTAAAGTAGCATCAATACAGTTAGTACATAAATTTCTATTGGGCTCCACTTTGGCATTGCAACAAATGACACAGGTATCATCCTCTGAATCAGACATGTTTAACACACTAGCAAATAAACTTGCAACTTGGAAATACAATTCAATTAGAATAATATTAAAACGTACTGTGCCTTTAAGAAGCACAGAAGATCTATGACAGTTGAAAATTAATAAATTGAAACAGTTATAGCCTCAATCCTTGTAAACAACACAACTTTAGCAAAGGTTTAATCCCATTAGCAAAGATAACAAATTCTGAAAGCAGGAAACAAATTACAGAATAAACGTTTTTTATCTCAGTCAAACTATAATTCTCACAGCTCTGCTGAGAGAAATTACCTCCCTCAAAATAAGTTTTGAAGACCCCTGAGCTCTGTAGAGATGAACCGGATCATGCAGGGAATACAATGAGTTGCTGACTGAAATATTTGATGCATAGTAAAAGCGCCAAAAAACGGCCCCTCCCCCTCACACACAGCAGTGAGGGAGAACAGAAACTGTCAGAAAAACAGATTAAGCAACTGCCAAGTGGAAAAATAGTGCCCAAACATTTATTCACACAGTACCTCAGCAAATGAAAACGATTTTACATTCCAGCAAAAACGTTAAACATAATCTCTAGTTATTAAACAGCTTTATGTATTTCTTACAGTGTAATTCTAGTGAAATACCATTCCCCAGAATACTGAAGTGTAAAGTATACATACATGACATTATATCGGTATGGCAGGATTTTCTCATCAATTCCATTGTCAGAAAATAAAAACTGCTACATACCTCTATGCAGATTCATCTGCCCGCTGTCCCCTGATCTGAAGTTTACCTCACTCCTCAGATGGCCGAGAACAGCAATATGATCTTAACTACTCCGGCTAAAATCATAACAAAAACTCTGGTAGATTCTTCTTCAAACTCTGCCAGAGAGGTAATAACACACTCCGGTGCTATTTTAAAATAACAAACTTTTGATTGAAGATATAAAACTAAGTATAATCACCATAGTCCTCTCACACATCCTATCTAGTCGTTGGGTGCAAGAGAATGACTGGGAGTGACGTAGAGGGGAGGAGCTATATGCAGCTCTGCTGGGTGAATCCTCTTGCACTTCCTGTTGGGGAGGAGTAATATCCCAGAAGTAATGATGACCCGTGGACTGATCACACTTAACAGAAGAAATAATCCATTATATGGTCTGTTTGATGGAATCAAAGATAGCTTAAAAACAAATACAGATTGTATTTGAACCATAACATCTTTCTTCTGACCAACATACTGCAGCTTCTCAATTTAGCACAACATTTTTTTTATAGGAGATACTATGAATTTAAATCTTTGCCCTGCCTTGGTTGAGCTTTAGGAAATTAGCTCATAAATACGGAGTGCATTTTAAAAAAACAAAACAAACAAAAAAAAAAACAGGGCTCATGGACAGAATCAGCCTTTAAAGAGTTATTATTTTAGTTTCACCTAATCTTTTTTGACTTTCCAAGCAGACTCACCCTGTGAAACCTATGAGAGGTCTGGGAATATCCAACATAAAGTGGACCTACCTATGTTCTTCAGCTAACTTTACAGCGACCAGCCACGAAGTCGAGAATCCTTTCCTGTAAGTCTGATTTCCTGTGTTGTTGAGGCTGCCGCGTACAACCCCCCCCCAAGATTCTGGGTTACTACACCAGTTGATCAATACTAGACAGATCTTAGATCTACTTGTTCATCTTGCTAAGCTAGTACTCTTATGATACAAGATATCAGCCACTAGTATACAGGAATAACGTGTGCTCATAATGCAATAAATAACGGATGCACTTGATAAATGGGAGACAAAAAACTTCAGCTACTTCAAACCCCTTTTTCTACCCTGGAACAATGGTTATCTGAAATCCTCTGCCCGATAAGTGAGAGGATACCATCCAATGAAACTAACAAGCTGAGCTAGCCCAGCTTAATGGGAGCTCTGAGGAGTGTGCAATAAAGACAGATAAGGGAACTTCCTACACTAAATCTTCTGCTCCAAAGCAGGTATTCAACTCTTACGGCCCCTGCTAGAAACACCAAAAGACGCTAAAGGAGACAAAAGTCACTTAATATACAGCTACAACCTACAGTCTATGACCAAAGAAGAGACCTTCTATGGTGGCAACTTCCGGGCCCAGCAGAGAGTATGTAGAGGGGAAGAGTCAGACTTCACTACAGGGCACCATTGGATCCAGCGGTTAAAGTGCAATGGGGACATGAAAATGGATCAGCTACTACATGACTCTAGCTCAGACTTGGGGAACAAAATCTCCCTTAACAGTATGTATAGACAAATCTGGAATCGGCTAAAATATGATTCAGAGTCTGTGACAAGATCAAGTCGCTCTGATCTTTGTCATTTACTTCAGTTATTGTGCCGTTGCCTATGGGCCAACTTATGAAGACATTATGTCTGAAATATGCAGTTCGCTGCCATTGTCACCACACTATTGATACCACTTCATCTATGTTTTACTTGGGCTGTGATGTAGTCATCTATAATAATGTAATATTTGCTTTTTTCTTTCACTGTGTATAATTATGTGTAATAGGTAGCTTTCTCACTGGGGTTCTTTACTTAAGTTTAGCATACTTTAATTGTGCACGGGCAATATCAGGTTAAGCAGGGCTCTGACCGCAAATGACGCTGCCCTGTGGTGTGCGGCCGGGATTGTGGAGCAGTATCCTAAACTATTTGTGTCTAGATGTGGTTTACACTGTGGTTATATATAAGTGAAGTCACACTGAGCCCTCACATACAAATGCGGACTGCCTATACCCACTAAGTCTCTAATGTGATTATTCCAGCCACAACACTAGCCTGATTACCACGTGAAGTTTATAGTTCTTGTTTAACATGTTTCCCTTCTCCACTTGGAAACCTCCCAGAGCGTTGTTGAGATGTGTGTGTGTGTGTGTATATATATAAAAAAAAATATATATATATATATATATATATATATATATATATATATATATATATATATATATATATATAGATACAGCCAAGGAAAGGATTATGCAGACAACGGTCTATGTGAATAAAACTTCATCTTTATTGTGCAAAACATAAAAGCATTCCAGGGGTCAGCACAGGCACACAACAACATGAAAGTCCGCTAACATGTTTCGGCCCTCAGACCGTAATCATAGCTAAAGGACTGTGCACCTGTGTTTGTTAAAAAGCAACAGGATCTCATTGATTGGTTAAAATAAAGAGCATGTTGTGTGGAGGTTAACCCTATGGGAACCCACATTAATTTACAAACATATATATGTGCACTGCCCATCTAAGAACCTGAACAGTTTTGTACTAAATAAATGGCGTTAACTGTAATACATAAATACATTATTTGTGCCGGGAAAAATGGATTCAATATGAGCTTGACAAACAGTGTTCAAAATTAATACATATAGAGAAAAGTACATTGCAATTCACTATATAATTTCATAATTTCATTAGTTTACCATTAACATAGTCAATCTCACCAGCATACAATTTATGTAGTGCAAAAATATACATCTTAAACACCGGATATTACAAAACTAGAATATCGAAAGACTACAATATCAGCATATATGATACTTAAACAATGTAACTTTATTTGCTGCAAAAAAGAATTTTTAGAGAAAGAACGAAAGAAAAAATCAATATCATATATGATGATAATAGTACATGGTATATAGTGACTGAAGCGCTGAAGACTTTAGAGTGTCAGCAAAAAAGGACTTTGGGAAGATGTTAAGCCATCATTAGAATTTCCTGATAAACCTTGGTTGTGATAAATAATTAACCTACTTAAGCGGGCATAAGAAGTACAGGAAATCAAAGGCGCATATTCATTTTATACATATCTGCACCCTTAATAGTGCACGCTATATAGAGCAGGGAACCAGGGGCACATAATAGCAAAATTATTTATACCCTAAATTCACACACCCTACATTTATTCAGGGACTTAAAGATGCCTTTATGTCGAAACTATATGTATAACGTGCACTATTTAGGGTATAAATAATTTTGCTATTATGTGCCCCTGGTTCCCTGCTCTATATAGCGTGCACTATTAAGGGTGCAGATATGTATAAAATGAATATGCGCCTTTGATTTCCTGTACTTCTTATGCCCGCTTAAGTAGGTTAATTATTTATCACAACCAAGGTTTATCAGGAAATTCTAATGATGGCTTAACATCTTCCCAAAGTCCTTTTTTGCTGACACTCTAAAGTCTTCAGCGCTTCAGTCACTATATACCATGTACTATTATCATCATATATGATATTGATTTTTTCTTTCGTTCTTTCTCTAAAAATTCTTTTTTGTAGCAAATAAAGTTACATTGTTTAAGTATCATATATGCTGATATTGTAGTCTTTCGATATTCTAGTTTTGTAATATCCGGTGTTTAAGATGTATATTTTTGCACTACATAAATTGTATGCTGGTGAGATTGACTATGTTAATGGTAAACTAATGAAATTATGAAATTATATAGTGAATTGCAATGTACTTTTCTCTATATGTATTAATTTTGAACACTGTTTGTCAAGCTCATATTGAATCCATTTTTCCCGGCACAAATAATGTATTTATGTATTACAGTTAACGCCATTTATTTAGTGCAAAACTGTTCAGGTTCTTAGATGGGCAATGCACATATATATGTTTGTAAATTAATGTGGGTTCCCATAGGGTTAACCTCCACACAACATGCTCTTTATTTTAACCAATCAATGAGATCCTGTTGCTTTTTAACAAACACAGGTGCACAGTCCTTTAGCTATGATTACGGCCTGAGGGCCGAAACATGTTAGCGGACTTTCGTGTTGTTGTGTGCCTGTGCTGACCCCTGGAATGCTTTTATGTTTTGCACAATAAAGATGAAGTTTTATTCACATAGACCGTTGTCTGCATAATCCTTTCCTTGGCTGTGTGCTTATATCTGGGCTGCAGCAACGGTCTAAGGACTTTAAGCTCCAAAGTTCACGGAGGTTTTTCCAAGCTGTGCAGATCTTCCTTCGGATTGGTCCACGGATACCACATGGTGAGAGAGAACCGGAACACACCCCCTCCCGCATAGTGGGACGCTCTGCTGAAGACGCTGCAGCATTTGGATCAAGCCAGCTCTGGGAATTTGCTTTCTAAGGGACGCTGATCACACACACCAGACGAAAGGTTAATCGGTGCACCCGTGTGGTGGTGAGTTGAGGCGGTAGTGCCTCTTGGGAACACGGTTTCCCCCTGATAATTACCTGATACCTGTGTGTGGTAAAAGTATGTATAACCCTGCTGTTCTCAAGAGCTGTGAAATAATATGCTGCAGTTTATCGCTAATGCACAGTGAGCGTGTATAGGGGGAATTTTGCTGGATCAGTATTACTTTGATCAGTCTTTGAGCTGTGATATGTTTCTCTGTTAACCCATTGGTTCTTGAACGTTTATCCTCCGAAGTCAGAACTTTGTTCATGTATTTATTTTTGGACATTTTTGGATGTTGCAGTTAATTTTACTTTACTTTACTTTCTATATATATATATATATATATATATATATATATATATATATATATATATATATACATACAGTTGTGCTCATAAGTTTACATACCCTGGCAGAATTTATGATTTCTTGGCCATTTTTCAGAGAATATGAATGATAACACAAAAACTTTTCTTTCACTCATGGTTAGTGTTTGGCTGAAGCCATTTATTATCAATCAACTGTGTTTACTCTTTAAATCATAATGACAACAGAAACTACCCAAATGACCCTGATCAAAAGTTTACATACCCTGTTGATTTAGGCCTGATAACATGCACACAAGTTGACACAAAGGGGTTTGAATGGCTATTAAAGGTAACCATCCTCACCTGTGATCTGTTTGATTGTAATTAGTGTGTGTATAAAAGGTCAACGAGTTTCTGGACTCCTGACAGACCCTTGCATCTTTCATCCAGTGCTGCACTGACGTTTCTGGATTCTGAGTCATGGGGAAAGCAAAAGAATTGTCAAAGGATCTGCGGGAAAAGGTAGTTGAACTGTATAAAACAGGAAAGGGATATAAAAAGATATCCAAGGAATTGAGAATGCCAATCAGCAGTGTTCAAACTCTAATCAAGAAGTGAAAAATGAGGGGTTCTGTTGAAACCAAAACACGGTCAGGTAGACCAACTAAAATTTCAGCCACAACTGCCAGGGGCAATACATGGTATTAAGAACTGGGGTATGTAAACTTTTGATCAGGGTCATTTGGGTAGTTTTTGTTGTCATGATTTAAAAAAGAGTAAACACAGTTGATTGATAATAAATGGCTTCAGCCAAACACTAACCATGAGTGAAAGAAAAGTTTTTGTGTTATCATTCATATTCTCTGAAAAATGGCCAAGAAATCATAAATTCTGCCAGGGTATGTAAACTAATGAGCACAACTGTATGTATGCATGACTTTGCATTTGTGTGAGTACATATAAGTGTACGAGTGTGCACTTATGTCTATAGATGTATGTATATACAGGTTACCTGTTCCTTATTATACAAGTTGATCCCAATGCCTAAGTTCTCTCAATAACTAGTGTCCCACGTTACCACCATTTAATGAGTGGCTTATGGGTTCGTTAATTTATCCTGTACTAGCTTTGCTACTAAACAGTAAGCACTATTATATGGGTCCAAAAGAGATTCCTGTTTTAAGCTAATGTTCTCACCCCCCCAGTTCCCTATTTTTATTAATACTATTTCAGGGGCCCAAGAGAGACCCTTTCTTGTTCTGGTAGGTAAAAACTTTAGTACACACCATGTTGCAATTCAAGGGGACATATACATAAAAAAAACTTCAAGAGGAAAAATAAATAAACAAGGGTTTCTTCCCATAAGGGCTCCTGTGTTGTATTACTGTATTACAGTGGTCCTGTGATGTCTAAATATTTTATTCTACTTTTGGTGACCAATTTTGAGTAATGTAAACTAAATACTGTAACTGTATTACTGCATACCTGTGGCAAATGCCCTATACTTTGTTTGTTATGATTTCTTTACATTTCAATAAAAAGATTTAAAAAAAAAACATGACACCTAATTCAGACTATTGCTATAAAAATCACTGACCTATTATATTTTCTGGTATGAACTATGATTATATATGCAGTATAATAATGTAGTTAACTATTTGGTCACAATATATATTTAGCAGTGTTTGTGTTGCTTGTTTTTTCTTTACGCTAATAATAAAATAAACACTGGATTAACCAATAAAAAAATATAAAAACAGAATTTTCTTTATCTCTGCCTATAAACTAGCCAAGCACTAGAATGTGAGAGCTCACCAATCCCGGTCGGGGGGACATAGATTCTATGTCTTGTCTAGGATATAGGCCAAGACATAGAAATTTCTGTTTTTATGATATCATTTATTATATAATTTCTAGTTATCTTGGGTGGGCATGAAAGACAAAATAACCACAAGAATACTGCAAAAGTACAAATAATATATTGTGAAAAAACAGAATAAAAACTTTCCTGCCAAAGTTCGATTCAAGCAGCATTGTGTAGTGCCCAGTATTTTATTATTGCCTAAGATTGTCTGGAACTGCCAGCCTCTATAACTGATATGCTTTTGAAACGCAAACAATCCAAAAAGGTATTAGCTGGTAGTTGACCTTTCCTTTACCATGAAGGAATCACAAAAAGCCTCTTTGATCATTTGAAATCCTTAGTTCTGTCTAAATAGCAATGCAAGGGTCTGGCAATATGTCTTTAGAGGAATGAAAATCAGAAATCACTTTGGGCTTGTAGTTTAGACACTTGGCAAACAGAGGTAATTACTACAAGGAAAACTGTCTTCAATGTGAGAAACCAGAGAGATGTTGACTTAAAAGGATACTAAACCCAATTTATTCATGATTCAGATAGAGCATGCAATTTTAAGCAACTTTCTAATTTACTCCTATTATCAAATTTTCTTCGTTCTCTTGCTATCTTTATTTAAAAAGCAGGAATGTAAAGCTTAAGAGCTGGCCCATTTTTGGTTTAGAACCTGGGTTATGCTTGCTTAGAGGTTAGCCAAAAGTAGCCACCAATAAACAAGCGCTATCCAGGGTTCTGAACCTAAAAGGGAACAGCTCCTAAGCTTTAAATAAAGATAGCAAGAGAACGAAGAAAAGTGATAATAGGAGTAAATTAGAAAGTTGCTTTGAAACATAATTTATGCTTACCAGATAAATTCCTTTTCTTCCACGTCTTCATTCCTTACTGTTGGGAAATACAACACCTGGCCACCAGGAGGAGGCAAAGACACCCCAGCCAAAGGCTTAAATATCCCTCCCACTACCTCATTACCCCAATCATTCTGCCAAGGGAACAAGGAAAAGTAGGAGAAACATTAGGGTATAAATGGTGCCAGAAGAATAAAATAAATAATAGGGGACTGCCAATAGACAAGAACAAAACGGGCGGGGCCGTGGACTGATAAGCATAAATTAGGTTTTGCTTTCTAAGATAGGGAGAGTCCACAGCTTCATTCCTTACTGTTGGAAAAACTATACCCAAGCTCCAGAAGACACTGAATGAATAACGGGAGGGAACAAAAAGGAAGAGGCGGACCCTATTCTGAGGGCACCACAGCCTGCAAAACTTTTCTCCCAAAAGCTGCTACTTGTAAAATTTTGAAAAAGTATGTAAGGAGGACCAGGAAGCCGCCTTAAAAATCTGATCCATAGAGGCCTCGTTCTTAAAGGCCCAAGAGGAAGCCACTGCTCTAGTGGAATGAGCCGTTATCCTCTCAGGAGGATGATGTCCCGCTGTCTTGTAAGCTAAGCGGATGTGTAGAGGGAGAGAGAGAGCGCTGAAAAGATCACCTCAAAGTACACAGGTTGATATCAAAAATCCCCAGATGAAATTGATAAGTTAAAGTCTATGTTAATTATCTTCCTGCGCTAAAGGCCAGTGTCAGTGGTTCTAAAGCTAAAACTATTGAGGTGAAACGGAAAATGGAAATAACCACTCTAGACAGTAAATATTATATATAAACAAATATTTTTTATTTGATATTTTTTAAAAATTTTTTGATTAAAAGTACTCTTTGGTTCTTAAAAAATGATGAATTTATATTAAAAAGCTGATGTATAAAATTTTCTTATTTTCAGCAAAAAATGACAGAGGCAAAAAGATAAACAGTTGATGTAGTGAGTATACTGAACAGAGGATATAGTTAGTATACACAGCACATATAGTTAGTATAGTTAATATAGTTAATATAGTTAATATACACAACAGATTTAGTTAGTATACACAGCAGATATAGTTAGTTTACACAGTGGATTGGAGAAACATGAAAATATGGGGTTAAAATGTGTAAGCTAAAATGTGTAAGCTAAATAGCGATTAAAAAGGAGATGTGGGTATGAAGGAGATGTGGGTATGAAAACACCTTGTTGCATATGATAGACAGTTTTCTGCACGTTGTGCAAAAAAGCAAACTTAATTGAGCTTAGGTTTTAGAGAATGTTAGCAAGCCTTAGTATATGAAAATAAAAAATAACCATATAAATATTAGAACATGATTATGATTGAACTGAAAATGGAGCAAAGTTTGTAAAAAGTTCTTTTCTGTGCACAGGTAAAGATTTTGGCATATGAAAAATGTTTAGCAGATGAAAATTTTAGTGCCGTCTCTTTTTAGTGAGGGTACCTTGTGTGATCAGATTCAAGTTCTTTAAGTTATCCAATCTTGGTATATAATTATGAATTATTCCGGTGTATTGGTAAAACCAGGTTACCTTAAAATGCTTATTCCAAAGGAAGCATCTGATGGTTTGTAGATGTAACGCCTTATCTGTTTCCTTTTCCTTAATGATAAAACCAGGTTACCATTAAGTATTTTGAACAGCATACAGGCCTGATGTAACGTTGATGTGACGCTTTATTCCGCGTCTGGAGGCAGGGTAATTCTCGTCCGGTCTTTTCCTGATGGTGGTAGTCTGACGTCACAGACTACAGTGGCTCAATATTGCCAAAAAGAAGTAACGCGTTTCGGTTGTGGACCTTTCTCAAACTTCTGATTTGCTCATTGTCCGTCTTGCTCTTTTTATAGCAGAGCTTGTAGCCTCAAATGTGTAAGCACCTCCTTACTTAGTTCACTGCCAACTCACTGCATCTGTAGGAAATTGGCAAATTTCGTTCATATTTATTTTCCATATATCATATATGGTATAACACACAAAAACGGATATTTTAAAAACTGAGTGTAAAAGAAAAATCTGAGTGTGTACATTTGTTTACACAGATATGTGCGTTATATTTTACAGGTGGGGTGAAAGAACATAGAAAAGAGTTTTCTTTTTGCCTTAGAAGTTTTCGCTGTTCTGAGAGCGACATTGCTTGTAAGCCGAATACAATTTTGGCTTTTCACGTTAGGCTAGAAAATTTAAAAAACTTTTTTTATATAAATAATGATAAAAGAATGAAAATCATTACATTCTGCTATTGTATTGATGTATATATAAAACAGATGGTTTTGCATAATAGTTTATAGAGGGGGTATTTTTGTATGTATAAATTTATGGGTATCATTAAAAATCAAAAAAATTAGTTCATGCAGAAATAATGTATTTATATATTTATATTTGTATTTTTTTATATATAGTAAATAAGACATATGTTGAACTTTTAGTCCTCTGATGGACGTCTAGGGATTTAATATGTTCCACACTAATTGTCAGTTGAAGACAATATATAATACATTTCAGTATATTAAGACTATAAATTTTAAATTACACGCTTTTAGTATATATATATATAGGCTCAATGAACAAATTTTTTTGATTTTTAATGATACCCATAAATTTATACATACAAAAATACCCCCTCTATAATCTATTATGCAAAACCATCTGTTTTATATATACATCAATACAATAGCAGAATGTAATGATTTTCATTCTTTTATCATTATTTATATAAAAAAAGTTTTTTAAATTTTCTAGCCTAACGTGAAAAGCCAAAATTGTATTCGGCTTACAAGCAATGTCGCTCTCAGAACAGCGAAAACTTCTAAGGCAAAAAGAAAACTCTTTTCTATGTTCTTTCACCCCACCCGTAAAATATAACGCACATATCTGTGTAAACAAATGTACACACTCAGATTTTTCTTTTACACTCAGTTTTTAAAATATCCGTTTTTGTGTGTTATACCATATATGATATATGGAAAATAAATATGAACGAAATTTGCCAATTTCCTACAGATGCAGTGAGTTGGCAGTGAACTAAGTAAGGAGGTGCTTACACATTTGAGGCTACAAGCTCTGCTATAAAAAGAGCAAGACGGACAATGAGCAAATCAGAAGTTTGAGAAAGGTCCACGACCGAAACGCGTTACTTCTTTTTGGCAATATTGAGCCACCGTAGTCTGTGACGTCAGACTACCACCATCAGGAAAAGACCGGACGAGAATTACCCTGCCTCCAGACGCGGAATAAAGCGTCACATCAACGTTACATCAGGCCTGTATGCTGTTCAAAATACTTAATGGTAACCTGGTTTTATCATTAAGGAAAAGGAAACAGATAAGGCGTTACATCTACAAACCATCAGATGCTTCCTTTGGAATAAGCATTTTAAGGTAACCTGGTTTTACCAATACACCGGAATAATTCATAATTATATACCAAGATTGGATAACTTAAAGAACTTGAATCTGATCACACAAGGTACCCTCACTAAAAAGAGACGGCACTAAAATTTTCATCTGCTAAACATTTTTCATATGCCAAAATCTTTACCTGTGCACAGAAAAGAACTTTTTACAAACTTTGCTCCATTTTCAGTTCAATCATAATCATGTTCTAATATTTATATGGTTATTTTTTATTTTCATATACTAAGGCTTGCTAACATTCTCTAAAACCTAAGCTCAATTAAGTTTGCTTTTTTGCACAACGTGCAGAAAACTGTCTATCATATGCAACAAGGTGTTTTCATACCCACATCTCCTTCATACCCACATCTCCTTTTTAATCGCTATTTAGCTTACACATTTTAGCTTACACATTTTAACCCCATATTTTCATGTTTCTCCAATCCACTGTGTAAACTAACTATATCTGCTGTGTATACTAACTAAATCTGTTGTGTATATTAACTATATTAACTATACTAACTATATGTGCTGTGTATACTAACTATATCCTCTGTTCAGTATACTCACTACATCAACTGTTTATCTTTTTGCCTCTGTCATTTTTTGCTGAAAATAAGAAAATTTTATACATCAGCTTTTTAATATAAATTCATCATTTTTTAAGAACCAAAGAGTACTTTTAATCAAAAAATTTTTAAAAAATATCAAATAAAAAATATTTGTTTATATATAATATTTACTGTCTAGAGTGGTTATTTCCATTTTCCGTTTAACCTCAATAGTTTTAGCTTTAGAACCACTAACACTGGCCTTTAGCGCAGGAAGATAATTAACATAAGCTAAGCGGATGACACTCCTTAATCAAAAATATAAGGAAGTCGAAGTAGCCTTCTGCCCTTTACGCTTCCCTGAATAGACAACAAACAAAGAGGAAGATTGTCTAAACTCCTTAGTAGTCTGAAGATAGAACTTCAAGGCGCGAACCACATCCAAATTGCAAAAGTAAGCGCTCCTTTGATGAAAAAGGATTAGGACACAAGGAAGGAACCACAATCTCCTGATTGATTTTACGATCTGACATAACCTTAAGAAGAAAACCTAATTTAATACGTAAAACTGCCTTATCTGCATGAAAAATCAGATAAGGGGGCTCACATTGCAAAGCAAAGATCTCAGAAAATCTGCACGCAGAGGCAATAGCCAATACAAATAGAATCTTCCTCTGAGTCCACAACCCCTGTGCCTTCCCGCACCCCAAACAACTCCCCATTCGGATAGGCTTGTGTCCATAGACACAATCTCCCAGTATCGTCTTAAGAAGCATGTCCCTCGGGACAGATGATCTGGACAGAGCCACCAAGAGAGCGATTCTCTCGACCGGCTGTCTAATACAATCTGTTGAGACAGATCTGAATGATCGCCGTTCCACTGCCTCAGCATGCACAGTTGTAAAGGTCTTAGACAGAACCTGGCAAAAGGAATGATGTCCATGCAGGACACCATGAGACCAATCACCTCCATACACTGAGCCACAGAAGGACTCAAGGAGGACTGGAGGGCAAGACATGCTGAAGTTTGTTTGCAACATCTCTGGTCTGTTAGAAATATCCTCATGGATATGGAGTCTATTATAGTACCCAGGAATTCCACCCTGGTACTTGGGATAAGAGAACTATTTTCCAAGTTTATCTTCCATCCATGTGATCGAAGAAGACTGAGCAGGGACTCCGAGATTTCTGCAAGACGAAAGGATGGTGCTTGCACCAGAATATCGTCCAAGTATGGGGCTACTGCAATACCGTGAGTTCTGGCAACGGCTAGAAGAGCCCCCAGAACCTTCATAAAGATTCTTAGAGCAGTAGCTAGGTCAAACGGAAGGGAAATGAACTGGAAGTGCTGGTCCAGGAATGCAAACCTCAGGAACTGAAAGTGTTCCCTGTAGATTGGAACATGAAGGTAAGCATCCTTCAGATCTATAGTGGTCATAAACTGGCCTTCCTGAATTAAACGAAGGATGGACCTTATCGTCTCCATCTTGAAAGAAGGGATACTGAGAAATTTGTTTAAGCACTTTTTAAGGTTCAGAATTGGGCAGAAAGTTCCCTCCTTCTTTGGGACCACGAAAAGGTTTGAATAAAACCCCAAACCTCTTTCTTCGATAGGCACCGGTACAACTCCTAAGGAGGATAGATCCCGAACGCACCTTAGAAAGGCATCCCTCTTTTCTGGTCTGGTAGACAGATTCGAGAGAAGGAATCTGCCCCTTGGCGCATGAGATTTGAAGCCTATCTTGTATCCCTGAGATATCACCTCCAGGACCCACGGATCCTGTATGTCCTTGAACCAGACGTCTGAAAAGAGTCAGTCTGCCCCTACATAATCCGATCCTGGATCGGGGGCTGTCCCTTCATGCCGATTTGTTTTCAGCGGGCTTCTTATTCTGCTTGGACTTAGTCCAGGACTGAGTCGGCTTCCAAGTACTCTTGGGTTGCTCAGGCTTGGAGGAGGATTGCTGTCATTGGGATTTGTCAGAATAAAAATTAGAAGATTGTCGTCCCTTAGAATTGTTCTTCTTATCTTGCAGTAGGAAGGCACCCTTGCCTCCGGTAACCGTAGAAATAATGGAGTCCAGGCCTAAACCAAATAAAATCTTTCCCTTGAAGGGAAGAGAAAGGAGTCTGGACTTAGAAGTCATATCCGCAGACCAAGACTTCAACCAGAGCGCCTGGCGGGCTAGGGCCGCAAAGCCAGAGGCCTTTGAATTTACGTGAATAATTTGCATGTTCGCATCACAGATAAAAGAATTAGCAACTCTCAGAGCTTTAATTCTGTCTTGAATATCCTCGAGGGGAGAGTCCACCTCAATGAGTTCCGACAAAGAGTCAGCTACCAGTAGGTAGCCGCTCCGGCAACCGTGGCAACTGCAGCCGCCGGTTGAAACAAAAATCCCATATGTTGAAACATCTTTCTCAGAAAGGTTTCCAGTTTCTTATCCATTGGCTCTCTGAATGAAGAACTATCCTCAAGAGGTATATTAGTACGTTTAGCAAGCATAGAGATAGCACCATCCACCTTAGGAATGGAGCCCCACAAATCCAGTTGAGAGTCTGGGACCGGGAACAACTTTTTAAAAAGTAGACGAGAGGGAAAAGGAATAACCAATTCTTTCTCATTCGTTCTTAATAATGTTCGCCATCTTAACCGGCACAGGAAAAGTGAAACAAACTTTCCCGTCTTCGTAAACTCTGTCTAATTTAGATATCATAGGTTCTTCAGGCAGCACGGCCTCTGGAACCTCTAACGTAGACAGAACCTCCTTTAATTAAAAAATGCAAGTGCTCAATTTTAAATCTAAAGGACGGTTCCTCCACAGCAGGAGGCTTAGACGCTAAGGGCTCCGACCCAAAAAGTTCACCCTCTGAAGCTACAGAGGTTAACTCATCATTGGATAACTGGGACAAAATATCTAAATCCGATAAATATTTAGATGACTCCGGGTTAGGAGAGCTATGTTTAACCTTTCTCTTGTGTTTGTTAGAGCAAGGTAATGCACTGAGGGCCGCAGACACTGCCGTTAGTAACTGCGCGGCAAAGTCCGCAGGAAGAAGGCCCCCTCCGGATGGAGGATTAGATGTGCTACGGGGAACTGCATGTGGAGTGGATAATGTAGCAAGGGCAGTAATCTCACGGGACGCAGAGTCCTAAAAGGTAGAGGGCTCAAAGGGACTAAGAGCCTTAGCAGGCTTGTCTCCCTTCTTAGACTTTATAACGGTGTTAAGGCATGTGGAACATAATTGAGTGGGCGGGAAAACCATGGCCTCCTCACAATATAAACAGGTATAATTTAGTACAGAAGGAGTTATTTCCAAGATTCCCATAATGAGAAAAAATATGCTATTAAAAACAGATACACATGTAGTTCCACATACATTGTGTATATGCTTAGCTGTAACTGTAATTTGATCTACATTGGGCGCACCAGGGCCGGTGCAAGGATTTTTGTCTACACAGACGAAAGTGCATTTTGACGCCCCCCCCCATCCTCACGACACCATAAAAAAAAACCGACAAACACATATACACACACATACTGTGTATATATATATATATATATATATATATATATATATATATATATATATATATATATA
Organism: Bombina bombina; assembly: GCF_027579735.1. NCBI lineage: Eukaryota > Metazoa > Chordata > Amphibia > Anura > Bombinatoridae > Bombina > Bombina bombina. Next base: position 672,123,872 of record NC_069502.1, on the reverse strand, counting down.
AACTTAGCCACAGACAATAAAGCTGTCAAGAGAGGTCAAGATTCAGCAATCCCATTAGACAAATATTGCAAATCAACATGCAAACTTCTCCCCTGTCAACTCAGGCTGGGTCCACCTTAATTGAAAATTACAGCCATAGGCCAGCCCTCCGAAAACGTTTATGAGCCACGAATGCTGATGCAAGTGACAGTTACACATCATTACCATGCAGACAATGATGACAGGCAGGACATCTACACTTTAAATATTGCTTTCTTTCCTTGCATTGCACAACCTCCCTCCACAAATTAAACAATCATTATAAAATATAAAGTACCAAAAGAATGCGGACTTAAACAATTTGGCGCAAGAAAACTACTGCATTCAATGTGATACAATCTTAACACAGTGCAAGAATGATCCAAATCAAAAGAATTCTTACCAGACCATTAAATAAATATTCTAGAAATACAACTTGCATATTCCACAATATAACGTATAAACATGTACCATTGGTAAAATAATAATAGTAATACTAATATAGGTATGTCAGATAATAACAACACAGAGATGGGCAGGGGTAAATCACGTAGTAAATGTGTTTATAAGAAATGGAATAATCACAGACCTGATAGAAGCTGCAGAGCAGAGGGTTTCTTGTGCCTTATAGAGAATCCCCTGTCTGTGCCTTTCTCACACACACATACAGGCACACAGAGAACTGTTGTACTTGCAAAGGACTTACCGGGATAACATGATCTGCTAAATCTAGGCTGGGCCAGTCGGTGGAGGCTGTCATAAACAAGAGAGGACAATATACTGGGAGCCTTACTAGCATGCATCGAGTTACACAGGCACCCCCAGCAAGGAGGTCTCGGACGGGCCTTGCAGCTGTGTATATATTGCAAACTGGTGGCTCAGCCTCAATTTAAAAAAATGTGTGTGACAACAACAGTCACAAGGGAAGGCGCCACTTCATCCTCGTTTTCCCTCTCACATCTCTATTGCCTGCCCGCCTGTGCGCCGTCTCCAGCTGTGACATCACTGACAGACAATCTCTAGTTGTCTCAGTCAGTGAGTCATATAGGGGGCCCGGCGGCGGCCGTAATGTGATGCGCAGCAGTGCAGCAGCACAAGTCATTCAAGTGAGCGAGCTGCTCAGACTGAACTGCGGCTGCCCACACAGACACTGCCAGTGGCCCGGGCCAGGGTGCCCAAACCCACACACTTCGCCACCCTGTCGCTCTCCCCCTGAAGTGTGTGGGACTGTCACTCACTTACTGGACAGGGACATTAAAATATTTAAATACTCAAGCAAGTAGCAACTGAGTTGATGCCGGCAGCCAGGCAGATCTGGCGCCCCACTGCTGGGGGCACCCTAAGGCGGGTGCCTATACTGCCTATACACAAACGCTGGCCCTGGGGCGCACCAAAAGAACTATGAGAAAAAGTTTCAGTGAACACAAATACAATATTACACATGAGCTTGAGACACATAGTGTATCTCATCATTTTAAAATTCACCATAGGTCCAATCCAGATAGCCTCAAAGTAAAAATTATTGAGGGGGTACCACCAAGCAAACATGTAAATAGACTTATAACTCTCCGCCAAAGAGAGACTTTCTGGATTCATGAACTAAATACACTCACACCTAATGGATTAAACATAGACCTAGACCTGAATGCTTTCATGTAAAAACATCTCTTATAAGTAATTAGTTTTATATACTTTTTAAAAATCATTCCCCATTGCTTCTATGTAAAAATATATATTTTTTTATATATACATAAGAATTGTTTCAATACATTTTCAGGAATTTATTTATTATCTTCCACTGTGCAGATTTGAAATTAAGAATTGAAAATTGTTTTATACGAGTTTTATACTGTACAGTCCCAACAATTTGATATGTTTTTAGCCTTTATATTTGTAAACATTGAATGTTAGCTTATGTGTTTTTATTTTTTGGTTTTATGTGACATATGTATCTGACAAGTTTTTTATGAACTTAGTATAGCCTTTTGATTATAGTTATTAATTGTATGCAGATTTTTTTGAGAACATGTGTGCATATAAATTTGTGCTACATCTTCTGTTCAGTGTCAGCATGACTGGAACTCGCTCGGGCGCACTCACATATAGCCGTGAATACCGCAACTTGAATTAAAAAGTGAAATATAGTAGTAGCCAATCAGATACAAACTCCAGCTATATGTGTGTGTCACCGTCAACTCCCAATAGACATCCTCTTGAGAAAGTCCTAACGTTATAGGACGAAACGCGTTGAGGTCATCAACGCTCTGACGTCACGCACGCATACGACCTGTTACATCCTGACAAGGAGAGCCCATGAGTGAATACGGCGCCTACCTCGTTTGCAGCCCTAACATCTTTCTCCAAGTCCGGTCTGGTAACATACTCGTAGCTGGGCTCAGAGCTTTTATATATATTTGAATGCTTGATCATCATCTCTATTTTGTAAGTGTGTTTTTAGCAAGCGCTACTTTTGTTTAAATAAACTTTTACTCTTAGATGGGATGCGCTGTTAGAGTCCTCCATAGCTCAGGTTATACCCACAGAAGGACACAAATAAAAACATGTTTTATTATAGAAAACTGCACCTTTATACTCCCAATGGCTGGGGCACTTACCACCCCCTAGACCCAGACAGTTAACAGAGGAAACACTCTCCACAGGTTCAAGTCTCAGCCGGAATGGAGGAAATGAACACAGACCACACCCAGTCACATGGAGTGCAAGACAGTACTTCCCCTTTTATTACAAGTAAAGCAAGTAATAGGAGCTGCGCAACACTTTAAAAAACAGAAGTAAAATTTAAAAGTGAAACCTGTTTGTTCCAGCCAAAAACATACAGTCTATCAGCCCAGGAAAAAAATCACACAAAGCAGCATGTAAATAATTAATACACTGATTAATTAACCCCAACTGTTCAATAAACCCCCTTCAGAGGATATTAACCCTGGATCCTATCAAGGTTTAAAGGAGCAACAATGTGACCCTGTTATAGCGTTTTATGTGTAAAAATTTAAACAATCTTAACTCCAGGATCCATGCTGTGGAACAGAATACAGCCTCTCAAGTGTGACAGTCTTATAGCAGCGCTCCTGACATGGACTTGACAGTGAACAACACTGATTGCTTAGGAGCTGTTAGCAGTAGTCTGGATGGTTTCACAGAAAAACTTTCTCTGCATCTCCAGACTCTAACTTTCATCAATACTCTCACTGAGATGTTGACATGACTACTTAAAACTCCAGTCCTATCTTGAAGGGCAGATACCCTTTTTCAGGACTCTCTGAATCTTCTGCCACTTCTCTGCCACCTCCTAACGTGCCGAAAGGCAAAGAATGACTGGGGTAATGAGGAAGTGGGAGGGATATTTAACCCTTTGGGTGTCTTTGCCTCCTCCTGGTGGCCAGGTGTTGTATTTCCTAACAGTAAGGAATGAAGCCGTGGACTCTCCTTATCTTAGGAAGGAAATTGCATGCTCTATCTGAATCATTAAAGAAAAAAAAATTGAGTTTAGTACCCCAATAAGTGGCTCAAAGAGTGGTTTCAAGAGAGCATCTAGAACCAAAAAAATATCTTATGTAGAAATATCTGAATTGTAGTCTTGATGTGTGAAAGATCATCATGGATGTTAAGTAAAACTCTCAAGTGATCCATGGTAAACTGAAAGGTGACGTTGTCAATTTCCTTCTCAGAGTCTGGAGAGAAATCCTCAGATAAGATATCTCCATCAGATGCTGATGAAGATCTATCCAGATCTGATTCCTTAGCCTGCCTATGGAGTGAAGGATTAACTGCAGAACTACTATGCATACACTTACCTGCAGGCGGGATAGCAGCAATAGCCTTAGTAACCACTGATTAAAGCTGCGCCTTAAACTGAGGAGCAAATTCTGTCACGCCATTGTGAGTGAAAAACACCGGCGGAGGATCAGTTTTAGGTGCCAGTGTTGTGTCAAAACTGGTGATTGTCGAAATTGGTGATCGCAATTTCCGTAACTCCGTCCACCAATGTAAACACTGCACTTTATATAGTAAATAATAGACTTCTATATACACTGACTCTCAGTAAAAACAGCTAAATATTGTTTATACAGAGAGCCAGTATATTTAAAAGTTTATTATTTACTATATAATGTGCAGTGTTTACATTAGTGGGCAGAGTTACGGAAATTGCCGATCACCAATTTTGACAATCACCAGTTTCGACAACACCCGACCTGGGTATTGAAAACCGCTGTGTTGAACTGACGCCAGACAGGAGCCACAAAGCTGAGCTGTTGAAAATGTACACAACAAACATTTGTCTGGAGGAAAAACAACCTTTGAGGAATACCCTTTGTGATAATCCTCCCTGATGGCTTCAGTCTCAGAATGGTCCATCTCTTTAAGTATAATGCACACTCTAAAGCAATAATTCAACCTTTGTGTATGTAGAGGAAATTGTGCAATAGCAAATAAATCTCCCAAAAAGTTAAGTACACTAGTACCAATAAATGTGCTCAAATTAAAACTACAATCAATTTTTAATAATAGCACCCTGTGTAAGAGAGTCTTACCCCATCCTGATATGAGTCTGGAGAAGTAAATGTGAACATGCTGCGATCGGCAGTGGAGCGAGCCGCCGCAATCACCAGCCACCTAATGCACTTCCCTCTAGTACTAAGATGTGCGGCACGATGCCGGTCCTCATCGCTCCTAGCTATACAGTACACGCTGGAGCTCTGAGACCATTGCCACCAACATCCGGGGGAGAAACTGAGAGAACTGTGTTCCGGCTTGAGTAACCCCACACATCAACCCAACCTGAGAGCTTAAAAGGGGGTTACAGAGGCCCATGAAGTAAAAATAAAGTGTATGACTAGACAATCCCCCCATACAATATCTGAAATACGGAGCCTCCGCCATGCAGTAGTAAACTGGCTGATACATGGAAGAATCTAGAATGTACCTTAAAGCAATCTAACCTCCTAGCACTAAGTGCCCTTATAGGAAGGAGACAGGGTAAAAATGCAGATACTTATCCCCCTAAGGGTCATCTCACATGCGCTGTCTTTCCATGCAGTCCTGTAACAGACAGAGAAGGACAAGTGTGAGGAGCAGTGTAATCTCTGACCAAACAGGGGGAGGGCAAAAGGTACTACCCTGCGACACCCATGGTTAGTTTGTGACTCAACTCCAACAAGGAGAAGAGAAACCTGCACAAATAGCCTCCTCCTAAACCCCTTCTCTTCCAGGAACTATCCAATGAAGGATTACAGCTGAAAATCTTCATGTAAATCAGCAGCATCTCAATCCATGCCTACTCCTTGACGAGGCAAATAAATACTGGGAGGGAAGGGGAAGTAGGAGGGATAGTTAAAACTCTGGTGTAGGGTGTTCTTTGCTCCCACTTTGTGGCCAGATGAAGGAATTCCCAAAAGGGCTGTACACTCTCACTACCATTAGAAAAAAAATACTGTCATTACATTCACATTCAGAATAAAGTACAGTATACACATTATAAAGTCTCCAATTTTGGTAACAAAACAGACTGGCATTATTAAAATAGTTTGTTAATTAGTAGCATGCTGTGTTGAAACTGTTTTAACTAAGACTACCTGTTAAATCGTCACAGAGGTTGCAGCAATCATTAGCTAGAATGATGGGGGTGACAGCAGATGGGGAATAATTACTTTTGGGTCTCAGAGATAGACCTGAAAATAGCTGTAACATAGTAAATAGTAACATAGTAAATTAGGTTGAAAAAAGACTGAAGTCTATCGAGTTCAACCTTTACAAATCTTATATATATATATATATATATATATAAAAAGCTTCAGTTGAGCTTTAATTCATCCTATTAAAAAGGTGCCCCATTTAACACAAGCAATCACATCCCTGAATTCTGTTTCTAACCAGAAATGTATCCAAACCATTTTGAAATATATCTAAGGTGTTGGCATTCACTACCTCTTTTGGTAGTGAGTTCCACAATTTTATTGTTCTTACCTCCAGCCTTAAATTGTGTCGTCTTGTCACAAACAATTTTCTTGGAATAAACATAGCTTCTGCCATCTCTGTATATGGGCCTTGAATATATTTATATAAAATAATCATGTCACCTCTCAAGCGCCTTTTTTCTAGAGAAAACAGACCAAGTTTGACTAGCCTCTTGTCAAAGTTTAAATGTCTTTTTTTTAGATCGTTTCCCATAACTGCGCTCCATACTCAAGGTAAGGTACCTGTGAAAACAAATATAAAATAGTGGAATAATGCTATAATTGTGAATAATATCAGAATTAGGCTTACCATATATGTAAATATTCCACTATTGCATATTTGTTTTCACAGGTGCAAGAAAATTTATTAAGGGAAGTTTTGATTAGCCCTGGATCTTCCCCATTGTTTTTCAACATCCACTTTCACTTAGGAGGGATTTCTCTTTTTTTAAGTTTGTTTGGACTCACATTTTTTTCACTCCCAGGACACACATTTTTTGTTTTTGTTTTGGATATTTTTGATATATATTTTTTAATTTTAATCATAAATCATTTTTACATTTTTCACAATTTTTTACTTTTTCACAATTTTAGAGTCACTTTTACTTATTTTATGTGCTTTCTTCACCACCTTTGAGGATACCTAAATAATGATTATAACTGAACTATTTTTTCTGGCATCTGTTTTTTACTATTGGATATCTCAAATATGGACAATACCACTATATAATTCACCCACAGGAGCACAACGAGGAGACAAGCAACTATCTTATTATTGGAACTTTTTGTTCCAACCACGTGGTTTTGGATTTAACACTATTTAAAGTGGAATCCTTTATCAGGATTCTATTTGATCTTATTTTGACAGTAGCACACATATACTTAACAATTTTTAATGTTTTTGTAACATGGATCCATGACAAAATGTATGTTTTTTTAATAAATGTAAATGTATTAGTTGTTGAATGTAACATACTCACAGCTATTCTTTTGCCCTTGTCTTAGTATTTAGGAGCTCCTTGTATTTTTCTCTACAATTTGTTTTCTTTTAGGGTTAGCTAGGTACCCTCTATCAAGGAGCTATAGGGTTTAATTACAAGCTAAGCGCTGGGAGTATAATATTAGTTAAGTACTATGCCTGAGGATAATGAGTCTTGAAAAATTAAGAGTAGAGGCTTGTATATAACAGTGCTAAGTTTCCGTAAAACCCTTGGGTGTATTCCATCAGGGTCTGGAGTTTTACTTACCTTAATAATACCCAGTTTTTTCCTGATATCATCTATAGATAACCCTATGTATGCTCTAGTTTGTTTTAAAGTGTCCCCCATTGGTTCCTCTCTTGTGTATACTGAAGAAAATAATTGGTTTAGTACCTCAGCCTTCTCCCTGTCACTGTTAATCATGCTACCCTTCACACATTTTAATGTACCTATATTTTCCTTCTTAGGTTTTTTGCCATGTTCAATTTTGGCTAATTTGATTGCTTTTTTTTGCATGCTTTGTTACATTCCTTATATATTTGGTATGTTAAGTCTGTACTATTTTCTTTGAATACTTTAAATGCCCTAAGTTTTTCCTAATTTCACTTAACACATTTTTATTTAGCCACATTGGCTTGGATTTATTTATTTCACTTTTATAAACATGTGGTATGTGTTGATGTGTATATTTATTTAACAAAGTTTAAAATGTTATCCATTTATCCTCTGTATTTGTATTAGAGAACACTCTGGCCCAATTTATGTTATTTAACGATTTCCTTAAATCATTGAATTTTGCTTTCTTAAAATTAAAAGTCTTCGACACGGCTAATGGAAAGTGAGTTCAAAAGTGACAATGTTATGATCACTGTTACCCAAATGTTCTTTGACTTCTATGTTTGATAATATATATGTAACATTTGATAGCACTAAATCCAATACAGCTTTATTCCCAGTTGGCTCCTCTATTAATTGTGACAAGAAATTAACCCTAAGAGCATTTAAAAATCGATCTCCCTTAGCTGAATTACTAGTTTCTTTTGCCCACTTTGTCAGGGTAGTTAAAATCTCCCATAATTACAGCACTGTTATTATTAGCAGCCTTTTCTATTCACATTAGTAGTTGAGTATCCTCCTTGTCACTAATGTTGGGTGGCTTGTAGCATGTCCCTAGTAATATTTTTTTAGGATTTTTTTCACCCACTCATTTCAACCCACAGAGTCTCTACATTATCACCGGTATCATCATAAATATCCTACCTTATTGTAGGTTTAAGGTCAGGTTTAATATCCATGCATATTCCTACATCCCTTTTATTACTCCTGTCCCTCCTAAACAAAGTATAACCCTCTAGGTTAACTGCCCAGTCATGTGAATCATCCCACCAAGTTTCAGTTAAACTGATAATATAATAGTCCTCTTCTGCAACGGTGCGCTTTCCTCCAAACTTTCTAATGTGACATTTCCTAAGTGTACCCTTCTTTCATCCCTTCCTTGAGATATTTCAGGTGTGACATATTCATAGACTCTCTGTTCTATTATGCTTGGACTGACCCTCCCCCATTTGCCTAGTTTAAAAGATTCTCTAAGCATGCTACCATCCTCTCCCCCAATACACCTGCACCCATGTCATTCAGGTGCAATCCATCCTTATTGTACAAATTCTACCCTAGTGAAAAGCCAAACCCCTCATTTTTACACCATGTTTTTAACTATAATTACCTTATCTCCTTCTGCCTTACTGAGTTAGAACATGGCACTGGTAATACCTCTGAAAATATTACCTTGGAGGTTCTTGCTTTAAGCTTGCTACCTAACTCTCTGAAGTTACTGCCAGTAATAGCCAAAAGCCTCTGTCAACTAATTAGAAATGTATAGCTAAAAATATAAAAAACTACAGGAGATACAGCACACTCATTCCTTGCATCTGTAGGTATGTGTGTGTGTATATATATATATATATATATATATATATATATATATATACACACATATACACACATACATATATATATATATATATATATATATATATATATATATATATGTTTTAAAGTAACAGCACCACACAGATAATCAGTGGAATGATTTCACAAATAATTACTACCTTTTAATTTATGTAGCAATTAATGGTGCTAAGAGACTATGTATTGATAACCATACACTAATTGAATGTTGGGAAAAAGTAAGACGATTTCAAGAAATAGATAGAATTGGGGTAAAGTAATGGGATGGGGAAAAGACAGCCTTGTCCAGCACTAAATTGTTAACCCTTAGTTATCAATACACATTTAAGGTGAAATCTGAATAAAAAAATGGTAACTACCAATTTAATACTAAATGCAAAAATTGTTACAAAAAACAGCAGTAGTGAATTAATGTCATATAACAACACAGGTTATTATCACAAGGGGCCCCTTGAATTATACCGTCTAAAAATTAGGCAAAATAAGTCTCAAAGAAATTGGAGTCCAAAATTGAACTGTAAATATAATGGGGATCTCCTTTGTAAAACAGTGGAAATCGAATAAAGCACAATCCTTCCTGGGGAATATTTTCATTTTAAAGTCACAAGTATAATATTGCTGAATAACCCAGTAACACATATATATTTAAAATTGTGATTGTTGTGTATCCTCCATATAGCCACTTGTAATGGAGCTCATATAGTACTCACTCAGGTTGTTCTCAGGTCGCTTGTAATAGAATTCAGCGGAGTGCATTAAAAATACCTCCCTTGCTGACACGGAGTATTGCTTCCGATCCACACCTCCTATTAGGTAAAGCTTTCCTGCTTTCAACCGCTCCTATAGAAAGTTTCTCCAGTGGCTGCAGAGATGCTGGGTGCCAGGTAAACTTGCTGTTGCTAGCTAGTACTATCCACTGTGATTTCCTCACGCTGCTGCTTAATAAGTGCTTAACGATTTTTAAACTAAAAACTAAAGGACATACAGCACACTCATTCCTTGTATCTGTAAGCATGTATCTATTTATATATATATACCCCGTATTGTTCCGAGTATAGGCAGTTTCTGATTATAAGCCGCACCCTTAAAGTTTGGTGCCATTTTAAAGAAATTAACACATTACTGCCTCCTCTTAACCCACTCAGCCTCCTTCTCTCACACAGTGCCCACTACTCACCCTATTAGCTACCTACCTCACACAAGCCTCCCCTCACCCTCTTAGCCCCATTCTTCCTCAAACAACCCCCTCACTACATCCCTTCTTACCCTCAGCGCACACACACATAAGGTGTCTCCTGTTACTGTATCTCTCACGCTATGTCAATGGTGATATTCTCTTTAGTGACCTGTTTACAGACCAATGTGCACAGACAGCCCAGCTATTTCAGGTAACAACTGTGTAACAGTTCCCTTTCTCTTACCATCCCCTTTAACAGTTCACCACACACAACGATTAGGGGAAACAGTTGTCCCTCTAGCTGCTAGCTGTTTCTCCAAAAGGCTCTCACCAGAATCAGCTTCTCTAGGGACCTCCATGGTTAAGTGGTGCACCTGCTAAAAAGGTATATATATATATATATATATATATATATATATACACACATATACATACATACATACACACACGTTCATTTATATTTTCTAGAAAGGGCAGCAAAGTCCCAAAAAAGAAAATCCTGTCTGAAGGATATACAAAGAGCCTATACGTGAAATTGATGTTTCATATTGTAAGGAATATTGTAATGATTTTGTCCATGCAGGAGCTTCAGTTGTCGGCGGCAGCCAGTGGTGTCTCCAGAAAGCGCGGTGTGTGCCCGAACTTCTCCCTGAAACAAAACTTGCACTCTATTTCCATTACTTTTAGGATTTATTCATCTTATAAACACCTTTACCAGTTGTATGGTTTGGTTTGAAAGACATATTCTGTACATGAAAATATTCCAGTCCGATTGACTTCACTATAATATACCTTATGAGTATCACAATTTGATGTTTTTTATTACATGAGGATTCATTTTTTATTTTTTTACTTGAGTGCCTCCTATAGGGATCTCAGATATCCTCTTTTTTCCCTGAAACAAAAACAGCACTTCTGCCCAACACAGACTGTTCAAGGTACTTACCTATACCGGTATTTTTATGGTGTTTTGTGCAACATCCTGATTATAGGCCGCACCCCTAGTTTAAAGACTTACATTAGGGGGGACAATATGGTGTGTGTGTGTGTATGTATATATATATATATATATATATATATATCATATACCACAAATCAAAGAACATACAGCAGACTCATTCCTTAAATCTGTATATATGTATGTATATATATATATATATATATATATATATACACATACATATAAATACACATACATATAAATAAAACAGGTAGATACACACTCCTACTCGCCTTAGGATAAAGTACCAGGGTGCAAAAGCTATATCCAAAAGAAATCCAATTGTTGCACTCTCTGGATTTAAACACAGCAACCTTTATTCTGTGACGTTTCGGGCGAATGCCCCGAAATGTCACAGAATAAAGGTTGCTGTGCTTAAATCCAGAGAGTGTGACAATTGGATTTATATATATATATATATATGTATATATATATATATATATATACATATGCACACATTTATATATATATATATATATATATATATGTATATATATATATACATATGCACACATTTATATATATATATATATATATATATATATATATATATATAAACACATACACAGTGTTCTCCGCAGAAAGTTTTGCCAGTTCGGTCGCATTATGAAGTAGCCGGGTGGGGGCAGTGTAATATTTTCTATTATTTTATCATTTTCTGCTACCCAAACATAGATTTCCCATAAATGTATTTAACAATAATTTGAGCAATAACATTTTTTTAATATTTAAGATTAGCTACTTTTAGCTTAATATTGTCTAAAATTTTAGCCGTGCAGTCAATAAAATCAGCTGAGTGGTGCACCTGCTAAAAAGGTATATATATATATATATATATATATATATATATATATATATATATATATATATATATATATATACACATATACATACATACATACACACACGTTCATTTATATTTTCTAGAAAGGGCAGCAAAGTCCCAAAAAAGAAAATCCTGTCTGAAGGATATACAAAGAGCCTATACGTGAAATTGATGTTTCATATTGTAAGGAATATTGTAATGATTTTGTCCAATAAACTCTTATTTAGTGAAATGTTAGTATGATAAGTAAATAAATGATACAAGTAGTCATCATTTTATGACTACTACTATATCATTTTATGGTGTTCGTTTTGGTTCAGCTTTAGGTTGGCAGATACCGTAGGAAGCCAGAACACAACAGGGTTTAATAATATGTGTTTTTTGTTCACACATTCCTAAAATTAGAAATGTAGAAGCTTGCAAATTTTCAGTTAGAGCACTAAGAATCTTGACTCTTCGAGTTGTGACTGAGTTACCATTCTTAGACACTGCAGGATATTGCACTGTAAGCTGTAGTCAAATTACATATTCTTATCAATTGTCAATTAAAATAGCTGAATAAGTCAAATGTACATATAAAACAATGACAGTGTAACCTTGCAGATGACAACCTATGATGATAAGACACAGAAAAATTGGAACTGACTGCTGAGGTTGCGTTTATATTCATTGGTGGCAGCACAAGATGCATGGCAAACAGTCCTTTCATTAGAATAATATAAAAATGTGCAATACACATCATTGCCAACACTAATCATTCACATCTCAACACCCTTCAACAATTCCCTTTACAAAAAAACAAAATAAAAAAAATCACCAGGGTTCCACTGAAAAACGTTCTTGGTAATATTGGTATTCACAATAAGTGCTTTGGTTAGATTAGGCATATGGTAGCTATTAATAACAGACTATAATTAAAGTGTTTTTCACAATTTAGTTTCACCAACAAAGTATATGTTACATGATATGTATACACAGAAATAAAGTGCTGGAATAGTTCATTCTTGCAGTGTGTTTAGGCTTATTGCTCTGTCAGTGCAAGGCCAGCACTGCCATCTGCTGATCACTTAGACAATAATTGTGTAAAACAAAGCTTAGCAAATGCAGACAGTAACAATTTATCTGTTAGGCTTCTCCTTTCCTTTAACCTCATCCCAATCAAAGTCTAATGTTTCATCATCCAGGTCTGTTGTGGAAAAGAGAGATTTACTTGTTATAACAGATGTGTTATTGGAAGGCTCCAGTTCAAAACACTTTCTTTTGCCCCCAGGAGCAGTGATTCTTGCTGCCACCAAGCCTTCACTAAAACCGGCTGTACTGGGGGCTTCTGCACCTTTAGTTTCAGGTGGAGGGGAAAATGTAAACTTTGCCAGCTTTGCAAGTGTGCTAGAGGAGACTTTTCTACTCTCTGATACTTCAGTTACCCCTTTCTCCTGACACTTATTCTCTTCCAGTTTACTGGTGAGTTTTTCCTGGGCTGGTAATAATTGTTCTTTTAATGAGACTGCAGATTCCTTAGCATGTATGTGTTTAACATTGTCCATTTTAACACTATTTAACTTTGCATTGTTTAACCTTTTAGATAATGACTTAGTCTTTTCTGCAGGTTCATCTTGATGCTCAGGGTCCACTGGCAAAATTGCAGTTTCTTTGCTGGACTCGTTGTCCAAAGCTACAGTTGTGACATTTTCTGTTTCAAGTGAGTGGATCAGTTTTGATCTTTGTTTAAATGAGAACTTAGCTAACTGAGCCAGTCGAGCACTTGCCTCTGGATCCTGCTTATTTGCTTCCCGTTGCTCGTCTTCTGTTTGCACTTGCTTTCTTTTTCTTCCACGGGCAGCCATAGGAGTACTATGCTGAGGATGAGACGTTGAAGCACTGACATCTGAAGGGCTTGCACTGTCAGAATATTCTTGGCAAAGCTTATCTACTGAAGTGATGGTTGCACTTTCTTTAGACAATGCCTTTTTATGTAGTTTCTGCAACTTCTTAGATACTCGCTCTGTCACAATTACATCTGGTAAACTCTTTGAGCTTGCATTACCACTGGAGACCCTTTCACCTGGTAGTTGGGGCTCTATTTGATCTATTCCATCTTTAGCAAGTTTCTTACAGTGGCTGCTGGTTGTTGGATGGGAAGAATGGGCTGGTGGTTTTGACGATTTTGCTGAGCAAAGTTCTGCAACCTTAGGGATAGGAGATATCTGACCTCCCTGCTTGCTCTGAAGGGTATCAAACCAATCTAGACTGGAATCACGGCATCTACTGGCATTATTGACAGAACTTGTTGCAAGTGGTAAAATCTGTTCATTAGTATGTTTATTCAAGGTTCCTGTGCTTGGGCTTCTTGCTTCCTTGCTCTGCTTAAATGAAGATATTTTAGCCATCTGTTCACTTTCCTGAGTATTTGAAAGGATTCCAGATTTTACGGGTGTCTGTAAAACTGATTCCTGGGAAACAGTCTGTGAGATTGAAATATTTGCTTTCAGTGTTGGGGATTTAATGCCACTAGTTCCTTCTTGTACTGAATCATTGCAAGGTCTTTTGTTAACGTTATGATTGATATCTGCAGCACTGCAGCCAGGTTGAGACTGGAAGGAGTCCTCATTTTGTTGGCTGTTGTAAAAACAAAGGATATATATTTTCATATTTACATAAGTTACATCAAAGAAACTACAACACAGTATCATTGCAATGACAAAATGTTAAACCATAAAAACAAAAATAACAGTGATATAAAATCATGACAAATCCTTTTCTCCATAGATATTTTGATGTCAACTTCAATGTTTGTGTAAGATATTGCAGGTCATTTTAGTGATGTATTTGCTTTCTTATATGAAAAATATATGAAAACATATAGTAGAGAAGTGTATTAATGAATTATACACACTTCTAGATTTTTGCACAATTCCCTTTGTAGTGCTCACCAATGAAGACTGGTCCCTTGTTATATGGCAGACCCAAACCTGAACACCCATATTTCTAGGTGGGTGGAGACTCACAGGTGTCTTGCCACATACCTTCTTAGTTCAAAAACAGTAATGAATTAGAAGGAAATTGGTTGACCGCTATTTATGAAACTGAACCACAAAAACAGAATTTATGCTTACCTGATAAATTACTTTCTCTTGCGGTGTATCCAGTCCACGGATTCATCCTTTACTTGTGGGAATATTCTCATTCCCTACAGGAAGTGGCAAAGAGAGCACACAGCAGAGCTGTCCATATAGCTCCCCCTCTAGCTCCACCCCCCAGTCATTCGACCAAAGGTTAGGAAGAAAAAGGAGAAACCATAGGGTGCAGTGGTGACTGTAGTTTAAACAAAAAATTTTCACCTGACTTAATTGCCAGGGCGGGCCGTGGACTGGATACACCGCAAGAGAAAGTAATTTATCAGGTAAGCATAAATTCTGTTTTCTCTTGCAAGGTGTATCCAGTCCACGGATTCATCCTTTACTTGTGGGATACCAATACCAAAGCTTTAGGACACGGATGAAGGGAGGGAACAAGACAGGTACCCTAAACGGAAGGCACCACTGCTTGCAAAACCTTTCTCCCAAAAATAGCCTCCGAAGAAGCAAAAGTATCGAATTTGTAAAATTTGGCAAAAGTATGCAGTGAAGACCAAGTCGCTTCCTTACAAATTTGTTCAACAGAAGCCTCATTCTTGAAAGCCCATGTGGAAGCCACTGCTCTGGTAGAATGAGCAGTAATTCTTTCAGGAGGCTGCTGGCCAGCAGTCTCATAGGCCAAACGGATGATGCTTTTCAGCCAAAAGGAAAGAGGTAGCAGTCGCTTTCTGACCTCTCCTCTTACCAGAATAGATAACAAACAAGGAAGATGTTTGTCTGAAATCCTTACTTGCTTGCAAATAGAACTTTAGAGCACGAACTACATCAAGATTGTGCAACAGACGTTCCTTCTTCGAAGGAGGATTGGGGCACAGAGAAGGAACAACAATTTCCTGGTTAATATTCTTGTTAGAAACCACTTTAGGAAGAAAAACAGGTTTAGTACGCAAAACTACCTTATCTGCATGGAACACCAGGTAAGATGACTCACACTGTAAGGCAGATAATTCTGAGACTCTTCGAGCAGAAGAGATAGCTACCAAAAACAAAACTTTCCAAGATAACAACTTAATATCTATGGAATGTAAAGGTTCAAACGGAACCCCTTGAAGAACTGAAAGAACTAGATTTAGACTCCATGGCGGAGCCACAGGTTTATAGACAGGCTTGATTCTGACTAAAGCCTGTGCAAACGCTTGAACGTCTGGTACCTCTGCCAGACGCTTGTGTGAAAGGATAGAGAGGGCAGATATCTGTCCCTTTAAAGAACTAGCCGACAATCCTTTCTCCAATCCGTCTTGGAGAAAAGACAATATCCTGGGAATCCTAATTTTACTCCATGAGTAATCCTTGGATTCACACCAACAAAGATATTTCCGCCATATCTTATGGTAGATTTTCCTGGTGACAGGCTTTCTAGCCTGAATCAGAGTATCTATAACTGACTCAGAGAAACCACGCTTTGATAGAATTAAGCGTTCAATCTCCAAGCAGTCAGACGTAGAGAAACTAGATTTGGATGCTTAAACGGACCCTGTATTAGAAGGTCCTGCCTCATTGGCAGTGTCCATGGTGGAGCAGATGACATGTCCACTAGGTCTGCATACCAAGTCCGGAGTGGCCACGCAGGCGCTATCAAAATCACTGACACCTTCTCCTGCTTGATTCTGGCGATCAGACGAGGGAGAAGAGGAAACGGTGGGAAAACATAAGCCAGATTGAAGGACCAAGGCGCTGCTAGAGCATCTATCAATGCCGCCTTGGGGTCCCGGGACCTGGATCCGTAGAGAGGAAGCTTGGAGTTTTGACGGGACGCCATCAGATCCAACTCTGGAATGCCCCATAGCTGAGTCAGCTGGGCAAATACATCCGAGTGGAGTTCCCACTCCCCCGGGTGAAAAGTCTGACGACTCAGAAAATCCGCCTCCCAGTTGTCTACTCCTGGGATGTGAATTGCTGGAGATGGCAGGAGTGGTCCTCCGCCCACCTGATTATTTTGGTTACTTCCTTCATCGCTAGGGAACTCTTTGTTCCCCCCTGATGATTGATGTAAGCTACAGTCGTGATGTTGTCCGACTGAAATCTGATGATTTTGGCCGCAGCTAGTTGAGGCCATGCCTGAAGCGCGTTGAATATCGCCCTCAGTTCCAGAATGTTTATCGGGAGAAGAGATTCTCCCCGAGAGCATAAGCCTTGAGCTTTCAGGGAGTCCCAGACTGCAACCCGGCCTAACAGACTGGCGTCGGTCGTTACAATGATCCACTCTGGTCTGCAGAAACATATTCCCTGAGACAGGTGATCCTGAGACAACCACCAGAGAAGAGAAACTCTGGTTTCCTAGTCAAACTGTATTTGAGGAGACAAATCTGCATAATCCCCATTCCACTGATAGAGCATGCATAGTTGCAGTGGTCTGAGATGTATCCGAGCGAAAGGGACTATGTCCATTGCCGCTACCATTAATCCGATTGCCTCCATGCACTGAGCTACAGATGGCCGAGGAATGGAATGAAGAACTCGGTAAGTAGTTAAAAGTTTCAACTTTCTGACCTCCGTCAGAAATATTTTCATTTCTACCGAATCTATTAGTGTTCCTAGGAAGGGAACCCTTCTGAGTGGGGACAGAGAACTCTTTTTGATGTTCACCTTCCACCCATGAGACCTTAGAAAGGCCAATACAATCTCCGTGTGAGCCTTGGCTCTGTGAAAAGACGGCGCCTGAATTAAGATGTCGTCCAAATAAGGCGCTACTGCTATGCCCCGCGGTCTTAGATCCGCCAGAAGGGACCCTAGCACCTTTGTGAAAATTCTGGGAGCAGTGGCTAAACCGAATGGAAGAGCCACGAACTGGTAATGCTTGTCTAGAAAAGCGAACCGGAAGAACTGATGATAATCTTTGTGGATAGGGATATGCAGGTACGCATCCTTTAGATCCACAGTAGTCATATATTGACCTTCCTGGATCATAGGTAAGATTTCCGAATGGTCTCCATCTTGATGATGGGACTCTGAGGAATCTGTTTAGAATTTTTAGATCCAGGATTGGTCTGAAAGTTCCTTCTTTTTTGGGAACCACAAACAGGTTTGAGTAAAAACCCAGTCCTTGTTCTGCAATTGGAACTGGGTATATCACTCCCATCGTATGTAGATCTTCTACACAGCATAAGAACGCCTCTTTCTTTGTCTGGTCTGAAGACAGACGAGAAATGTGGAACCTTCCCCTTGGAGGGAAGTCCTTGAATTCTAGAAGATATCCCTGGGTAACAATCTCTAACGCCCAGGGATCGTGAACATTTCTTGCCCAGGCCTGAGAGAAAGTCTGCCCCCTACTAGATCCGGTAGCAGCTGCAGGCTTTTTGGCCTGTTTACCCTTGTTCCAGCCCTGGTAAGGCTTCCAGGTTGCCTAGGGCTGTGAAGTGTTACCCTCTTGCTTTGCAACTGTAGAGGCTGAAGCGGGACCGCTCCTGAAATTACGAAAGGAACGAAAATTAGCTTTGTTTCTAGCTTTAAAAGGCTTGTCCTGAGGGAGAGCATGGCCCTTTCCCCTGGTGATTTCTGAAATAATCTGTTTCATTCTGGCCCGAAAAGGGTCTTTCCTTTGAAAGGGATATTTAATCATTTGGATTTTGACGACATATCGGCCGACCATGACTTGAGCCAAAGCGCTCTGCGCGCCATAATGGCGAAACCTGAATTTTTTGCCGCTAACTTAGCTAATTGCAAAGCGGCATCTGTGATAAAAGAATTAGCCAGATTTAGAGCCTTAATTCTATCCATAATTTCGTCATATGAGGTCTCCGTCTGGAGCGACTCCTCCAGCGCCTCAAACCAGAAAGCCGCTGCAGTAGTTACAGGAATAATGCAGGCAATAGGTTGGAGAAGAAAACCTTGTTGAACAAGAATTTTCTTAAGTAAACCTTCTAACTTTTTATCCATAGGATCTTTAAAAGCACAACTTCTTCAAATGGTATGGTTGTGTGTTTAGCAAGTGAAGAAACAGCCCCCTCTACCTTAGGGACCGTCTGCCACGAGTCCCGCCTGGGGTCAGTTATGGGGAACCTTTTCTTAAAAATAGGGGGGACACACAAAAGGGACACCTGGTCTATCCCACTCCCTAGTAACAATATCCGCAACCCTCTTAGGGATCGGGAACGCATCAGTGTATACAGGGACCTCTAGGTACTTGTCCATTTTACACAATTTCTCTGGGACCACCATAGGGTCACAATCATCCAGAGTAGCTAATAACTCCCTGAGCAAAACGCGGAGGTGTTCCAATTTAAATTTAAACGCTAATGAATCTGACTCTACCTTATGAGAAACCTTTCCTGAATCGGAAATTTCTCCCTCAGACATCAAATCCCTCACCCCCACTTCAGAGTGTTGTGAGGGCACATCAGATAAGGCTACCAAAGCTTCAGACTGCTCATAATCTGTTCTTAAAACAGAGCTATTGCGCTTTGTAGGAAAAACTGGCAGTTTGGATAGAAAGGCCGCAAGGGAATTATCCATGACTGTCGCTAGTTGTTGCAATGTAATAGGGGCAGACGCACTAGAGGTACTAGGCATCGTTTGCGCGGGCGTAACTGGTTGCAACACATGGGGAGAGGTAGACGGACTATCCTCATTACCTTCAGTCTGAGAATCATCTAGGGCCACACTTTTAAGTGCTACAATATGATCTTTAAAGTGTATAGACATATTAGTGCAATTGGGACACATTCTGAGAGGGGGTTCCACCATGGCTTCTAAACACATTGAACAAGGATTTTCCTTAGTGTCAGACATGTTTAACAGACTAGTAGCATACACAAGCAGGCTTGGAAAACACTTTAATCAAATAAAAAACACAATTTGAAAAAACGTTACTGTGCCTTTAAGAAATAAAAAGAGCACACAATTTTACAAAACAGTGAAAAATGCAGCAATCCTTTTGAAATTTTCACAGTATGTACCCAAGGCTTTAATATGATTGAACCACAAGTTGCAGAACGATTAACCCCTTAATGCCCAAACCGGAGCAGCCTAAAGCCAGCAACCGGTTAAATAACTACAGCACCTTGCGACAGCTTACTGCTGTGGCCCTACCTGCCCTTAGGGAACAGATTTGGGGGACAAAAGCTTCTTTGAGGCCCTCAATCAGCAGCTGGACCCTCCATGTGAAGCAGCCTGAACTGTCTTTCAATTCTAACTGCGCATCTGAGGCGCGAAATTAGGCCCCTCCCACTCCACTCCGGAGTTGTAAGGCCTACAAAAATCACTTCTAAGTGACTAAATTTTTGCCATGTGGATAATAACCCCAGAAAACACTCTAAAGTGCTTAAAAAAGTGTCTCCAACGAGTATTTCTTAAACAAATAATCGATTGCCCTGAATTAGTGTCAACCAGCCTAATTAGCCCTGCTATGTAAGGATTCAATTCTTTACTGAATCTAAGAACATAGCTTACCCTCCCCACATGGGGATCTTGTCAGTCTTCTAGCATTATCTCAGTCTTGTCTAGAAATAAATGACTGAACATACCTCATTGCAGTTAAGCCTGCAAACTGTTCCCCCCAACTGAAGTTTTCTGGTACTCCTCAGTCCTGTGTGGGAACAGCAGTGGATTTTAGTTACAACATGCTAAAATCATTTTCCTCTCAGCAGAAATCTTCATTACTTTTCTGCTAGAGAGTAAATAGTACAAACCGGTACCATTTAAAAATAACAAACTTTTGATTGAAGATATAAAACTACAATTCTAACACCACATTCTCTTTGCCGGCTCTAAGACCCTAGTGCTTAGAGCCGGCAAAGAGAATGACTGGGGGGTGGAGCTAGAGGGGGAGCTATATGGACAGCTCTGCTGTGTGCTCTCTTTGCCACTTCCTGTAGGGAATGAGAATATTCCCACAAGTAAAGGATGAATCCGTGGACTGGATACACCTTGCAAGAGAAATGGAAATTTAGGTAGAAATTCATTCATTTCTGTTTAACTTGGCCCACCACAGTAGCTTTTACCAACAAAAACAAACAAACAAACAAAATGTATGCTTACCTGGTAAATTCCTTTATTTCACGAGTCATCACGTGTGGGGATATTCCCCTCCTTACCACTAGAAGGAGTGAAAAGTCACCCCAACACACTAGAGCTTTAAATCCCTCGCACTTTCCATAATCCAAAGGCATACATATAGCCAAGTACAGTAGATGAGGAAAACAGAAAAGCAGGAAAGAAAGCGAGGCAAAAAGTGCCAAACAAGTACTGTCGCCACTTGAACACAAAATAATTTATCAGGAAAGCATATATTTTGTTTTCTTTGATCAGATGGTGAGAAACCAAGAGTCATGACATGTGGGAATCAATACCCAAGCTGAGGTGTCCACAAGACCACCATGAATAGGGGGGATGTCTGCAGAACATTTCTGACAAAGGCAGTCTAAGAAGAAGCATACACATCAAAGTGATACAACTTGTAACTGCCTTATAAATGTGTATCTGCCTTACAAATCTGATCAATAGAAGACACATTACCAAAGGCCCAAAAAGTAGCAACTTCTCTAGGGGAAGGAGCAGTAATGTGCTCAGGGGGAGTTGCCCCACAACTAAATTAACAGCTTGGCTTAAAGCCTTAACTCGCAAGGCTTAAGTAACAACCACAGCTTTCTGACCTTTGCAAGAGAAGAAGAAATTCTGAAATCTTTTTTGGCTTCCACATAGTATTTGAGAGCTCTTACAACATCCAAGTTGTGGAGAAAACTCTCCTTAGAATTCTTAAGAATTCGATAAAAACAAAGAAAAGCAATTCCTGATTGGTGGTATCTGTAGATTCCACATTAGTAAGAAAAGAATAGTTAGCGTGAAAAGCCTTATACTGATGAAAAATAAAAAAGGGGTTTTGTATGACAAAGCTGAAAGCTTAGAGACCCGAAAAAATAGCTAGAAGAAAAAGAACCAGGATAAAAGCTGAAGGTCTAAACAATGCATTGGATCAAAAGGAGGAAGAAGAGGATTTAAAGAAGGTAGAACTATGGGCAGAGGGGGAATGTTTCTTAGCATTAGATTGCCAAAATATAAAAAAACGCCTTGCAGATATAAGCTTGCCCTTAGATTTTTTTTTATCATGGGGCAGAAAAGCTCCTTTACCTCCAGTGACTGTGGCAATAATAACATTCAATCTAAGCCCAAAACATAGATTTACATTGGAAGAAGAGAGAAAGCAGTCTGGGCTTAGAAACCATATCAGCACAACAAGACTTAAGCAACAAAGGAATGTGCTGTTCTCAGGAGATTAATGCGATCCTAATTCTCATCTAGAGTGGTTTCCCAAGAAAAAGTTCTGAGAGATTATCACACCAAACAGCAGTGGCAACAGCGACACAGGCCACACTTACTGCAGGTCATTTTTCTTTTAACTCTAAAGCTATTAAAACTTCCCACCATAAGGCATGAATAAGCCTGAAATTAAAGGACACGTCCTCTGCTACAGCAGCAGGGTCCTGAGACTTAAGAGACTATTCTCAGAATAAGAGTCCTCAGAGTCAGAGACACCCTTATCATTAATGGGTAACTTAGAGCCGCTCCTAATAAATCCCGGATAAGCTAAAGGCCAAAGAAGGACCACCTTCAAATCCTTGCAAATGTCTGTGCTTGACAGCTGGAGACAAGCAAGCTAAAACCTCACTATAGCAGAGTGACTCTAATCATTTAAGTTTAAGATAACGTTCCTGGGAGCAACTCTGATAGAGTACACCCCTTGCACACAATAAAGCGCAGTAAAACTCTGATTAGCTGAGCAAGGGGACACAACTGAGAATTTTTACAAAGCAAACACAAAATAGAAGGGGTTAAAGCAGCAGATCTCCCTTCTAGATGATCAGCTGGTGGTCCAGAAGCCTGAGCTGCACCAGTTTGTTCCATGGTATCAGTAAGGACATAGCTGAAAGGGACAATCTAGACAAAAGTGAACTTTCATGGTTCAGATAGGGCATGCAACTTTAAACAACTTTCCAATTTACTTTTATCATCAAATTTACTTTGTTCTCTAGGTATTCTTTGCTGAAAGCTAAACCTAGGTAAGCTCATATGCTAATTTCTAAGCCATTGGAGGCTGCCTCTTAACGCAGTAAATTTTGACAGGTTTTCACAGCTAGACAGTGCTAGTTCATGTGTGCCATATAAAGAACATTGTGCTCACTCCCCTGGAGTTATTTATGAGTCAGCACTAACTGTATAAAATACAATTCTGTCAAAAGAACTGAAATAAGGTGACAGTCTGCAGAGGCATAGATACAAGGTAATAACAGAGGTAAACAATATATTAATGTAACCGTGTGGAAAAGGGTAATAAAGGGATTATATATCTTTTTAAACAAAAATTCTGGAGTAGACTGTCCCTTTGAGTATCAGAGATAGACCAAAGCAAATAAGCAGTATGAAGCGCACAAGTGAAGAGAAGGCACAATAAAAAACTGATTAATATTCAAAAAGGTAAACCTTAACAATAAACATGAGGGTACTGTTCAAAGAAGCACTGGAAAAAAAAACAACCTGTAAAGCAAATAACAGCACATAAAGTGTTAAATAAAATCTGTATTCCGAATTTGAAGTCAAGCTCTGGTGATCAAAGTGCCTTACCACCTCCGCCGGTCCTGAGAATCTTCCTACACGCTGAAAATCTTACAGCAACACAGGAACAGGAAAGGATTAAAACACAGAAAAGACATGCTAAAAAAAACAAGCTAAAACAGTTAACCCATAGTGAGCATGTGAGTGATAAAGCTAAAAATCAGAAGGTGACAAGCAGAAATTTAGTGCAGGTGAAATACATTCCTACCAGGAGGGGGCAAAGTTTCCCAAACTCCAAATGCCTATAAATACACCCCCCCCCCCCCCTCACTCATACCTCAGTTTAACATATAGCCAAGTTACGGCTAGATTTAGAGTTCTGCGGCCAAAGGGGTGCGTTAGCTACGCATGCTTTTTTTCTCCCGCACCTTTTAAATACCGCTGGTATTTAGAGTTCACAGAATGGCTGCGTTAGGCTCCAAAAAGGGAGCGTAGAGCATATTTACCGCCACTGCAACTCTAGATACCAGCGTTGCTTACGGACGCGGCCAGCTTCAAAAACGTGCTCGTGCACGATTCCCCCATAGAAAACAATGGGGCTGTTTGAGCTGAAAAAAAAACCAACACCTGCAAAAAAGCAGCGTTCAGCTCCTAACGCAGCCCCATTGTTTGCTATGCGGAAACACTTCCTAAGTCTGCACCTAACACCCTAACATGAACCCCGAGTCTAAACACCCCTAACCTTACACTTATTAACCCCTAATCTGCCGCCCCCGCTATCGCTGACCCCTGCATATTATTATTAACCCCTAATCTGCCGCTCCGTATACCACCGCAAACTACATTATAGCTATGTACCCCTAATCTGCTGCGCCTAACACCGCCGACCCCTATATTATATTTATTAACCCCTAATCTGCCCCCCTCAACGTCGCCTCCACCTGCCTACACTTATTAACCCCTAATCTGCCGAGCGGACCGCACCGCTACTATAATAAAGTTATTAACCCCTAATCCGCCTCACTCCCGCCTCAATAACCCTATAATAAATAGTATTAACCCCTAATCTGCCGATCGGAGCTCACCGCTACTCTAATAAATTTTTTAACCCCTAAAGCTAATTCTAACCCTAACCCTAACACCCCCCTAAGTTAAATATAATTTTATTCTAACGAAATAAATTAACTCTTATTAAATAAATTATTCCTATTTAAATCTAAATACTTACCTGTAAAATAAACCCTAATATAGCTACAATATAAATAATAATTATATTGTAGCTATTTTAGGATTAATATTTATTTTACAGGCAACTTTGTATTTATTTTAACCAGGTACAATAGCTATTAAATAGTTAAGAACTATTTAATAGTTACCTAGTTAAAATAATTACAAAATTACCTGTAAAATAAATCCTAACCTAAGTTACAATTAAACCTAACACTACACTATCAATAAATTAATTAAATAAAATACCTACAATTATCTACAATTAAACCTAACACTACACTATCAATAAATTAATTAAATAAAATACCTACAAATAAATACAATTAAATAAACTAAAGTACAAAAAATAAAAAAGAACTAAGATACAAAAAATAAAAAAATATTTACAAACATTAGAAAAATATTACAATTTTAAACTAATTACACCTACTCTAAGCCCCCTAATAAAATAACAAAGACCCCCAAAATAAAAAAATGCCCTACCCTATTCTAAATTTAAAAAGTTCAAAGCTCTTTTACCTTACCAGCCCTGAAAAGGGCCCTTTGCGGGGCATGCCCCAAAGAATTCAGCTCTTTTGCATGGAGAAAAAACACATACAATACCCCCCCCAACATTACAACCCACCACCCACATACCCCTAATCTAACCCAAACCCCCCTTAAATAAACCTAACACTAAGCCCCTGAAGATCTCCCTACCTTGTCTTCACCTCACCTGGTCCCGATCTGTCCAGAAGAGCCTCCGATGTCTTGATCCAAGCCCAAGCGGGGGGCTGAAGAGTGACGTCCATCCTCGGTCTGAAGTCTGGATCCAAGCGGCGGCTGAAGAAATCCATCATCGGGCTGAAGTCGGAAGTCCATCATCGGGATGAAGTCTTCTATCAAGCAGCATCTTCAATCTTCTTTCTTCCGGAGCGGAGCGGAGCCATGTCATCTTCTTCCCAGCCGACGCGGATCCATCCTCTTCTAACGACGCCTACTAGCCGAATGACGGTTCCTTTAAATGACGTCATCCAAGATGGCGTCCGTCGAATTCCGATTGGCTGATAGGATTCTATCAGCCAATCGGAATTAAGGTAGGAAAATTCTGATTGGCTGATGGAATCAACCAATCAGATTGAGCTCGCATTCTATTGGCTGATCGGAACAGCCAATAGAATGCGAGCTCAATCTGATTGGCTGATCGGATCAGCCAATCGGATTGAACTTGAATCTGATTGGCTGATTCCATCAGCCAATCAGAATTTTCCTACCTTAATTCAGATTAGCTGATAGAATCCTATCAGCCAATCGGAATTCGACGGACGCCATCTTGGATGACGTCATTTAAAGGAACCGTCATTCGGCTAGTAGGCGTCGTTAGAAGAGGATGGATCCACGTCGGCTGGGAAGAAGATGGCTCCGCTCCGGAAGAAAGAAGATTGAAGATGCTGCTTGATAGAAGACTCATCCCGATGATGGACTTCCGACTTCAGCCCGATGATGGATTTCTTCAGCCGCCGCTTGGATCCAGACTTCAGCCCGAGGATGGACGTCACTCTTCAGCCCCCCGCTTGGGCTTGGATCAAGACATCGGAGGCTCTTCTGGACAGATCGGGACCCGGTGAGGTGAAGACAAGGTAGGGAGATCTTCAGGGGCTGTGTTAGATTAGGGGTATGTGGGTTGTAATGTTGGGGGGGGTATTGTATGTGTTTTTTTTTCATGCAAAAGAGCTGAATTCTTTGGGGCATGCCCCACAAAAGGTCCTTTTAAGGGCTGGTAAGGTAAAAGAGCTTTGAACTTTTTTAATTTAGAATAGGGTAGGGCATTTTTTTATTTTGGGGTTCTTTGTTATTTTATTAGGGGGCTTAAAGTAGGTGTAATTAGTTTAAAATTGTAATATTTTTCTAATGTTTGTAAATATTTTTTTATTTTTTGTACTTTAGTTAGTTTATTTAATTGTATTTATTTGTAGGTATTTTATTTAATTAATTTATTGATAGTGTAGTGTTAGGTTTAATTGTAGATAATTGTAGGAATTTTATTTAATTAATTTATTGATAGTGTAGTGTTAGGTTTAATTGTAACTTAGGTTAGGATTTATTTTACAGGTAATTTTGTAATTATTTTAACTAGGTAACTATTAAATAGTTCTTAACTATTTAATAGCTATTGTACCTGGTTAAAATAAATACAAAGTTGCCTGTAAAATAAATATTAATCCTAAAATAGCTACAATATAATTATTATTTATATTATAGCTATATTATGGTTTATTTTACAGGTAAGTATTTAGATTTAAATAGGAATAATTTATTTAATAAGAGTTAATTTATTTCGTTAGAATAAAATTATATTTAACTTAGGGGGGTGTTAGGGTTAGAATTAGCTTTAGGGGTTAAAAAATTTATTAGAGTAGTGGTGAGCTCCGATCGGCAGATTAGGGGTTAATACTTGAAGTTAAGTGTCGGCGATGTTAGGGAGGGCAGATTAGGGGTTAATACTATTTATTATAGGGTTATTGAGGCGGGAGTGAGGCGGATTAGGGGTTAATAACTTTATTATAGTAGCGGTGCGGTCCGCTCGGCAGATTAGGGGTTAATAAGTGTAGGCAGGTGGAGGCGACGTTGAGGGGGGCAGATTAGGGGTTAATAAATATAATATAGGGGTCGGCGGTGTTAGGGGCAGCAGATTAGGGGTTCATAGGGATACTGTAGGTGGCAGCGGTGTGCGGTCGGCAGATTAGGGGTTAAAAAATTTAATAGAGTGGCGGGGATGTGGGGGGGCCTCGGTTTAGGGGTACATAGGTAGTTTATGGGTGTTAGTGTACTTTAGAGCACAGTAGTTAAGAGCTTTATAAACCGGCGTTAGCCCAGAAAGCTCTTAACTACTGACTTTTTTTTGCGGCTGGAGTTTTGTCGTTAGATTTCTAACGCTCACTTCAGCCACGACTCTAAATACCGGCGTTAGAAAGATCCCATTGAAAAGATAGGATACGCAATTGACGTAAGGGGATCTGCGGTATGGAAAAGTCGCGGCTGTAAAGTGAGTTTAGACCCTTTAATGACTGACTCCAAATACCAGAGGGCGGTAAAAACCAGCGTTAGGAGCCTCTAACGCTGGTTTTGACGGCTACCGCCCAACTCTAAATATAGCCGTATGTGAGGTGTATAAGGAGAAAAAGCTTAAAAAAGAGAAACAGGATAAATAATATGCTTTATACAAAAAAATCATAACCCCAAACAAATGGGTGGGTCTCGTGGACTCTCGCCACCATGAAAGAAATGAATTGTTAATCTCTGAGGCAGAGACTGCCATGCCTCCAAATAAGCTTTGTGAATCAGAAGTTTCAACCAAGATGCTAAAGAAATGGCAGAGGCTTTCTGACCTTTTCTGGAACCAGAACAAATAACAAATAGACTAGAAGTCTTTCTGAAATCTTTAATAGCATCAATATAATATTTCAAAGCTCATCATTACATCTAAAGAATGTAAAGATCTATCAAAAGTATTCTTAGGATTAGGACACAAGGAAGGAACAATAATTTCCCTATTAATGTTGTTAGAATTCACAACTTTAGGCAAAAATTTAAACAAAGTCCGCAAAACAGCTTTATGTTTCTACAGGTGCGACCTAAATACTGCGAGTCACACTCACAGGTTAATACATACACAACAAAATCTGAACTATAGCTAAGTTGTGATTTGATGTCAATCACTTCTCCTGTGTTATTACATGTAATAGATTTGCTACCATGAGTAACATATTTACACGCAAGACACCTAGGTTTGTTGCACCTGAACGATCCAGAACTACCCTGACGTGTACATGGACTTTTGGTTGGTACATTGTGAATGTTTTTTTTAGAAACCACCATCTTGCTGGGGGCTAGTTTTTGCTTTTGGCCCCCGTGTGAATACTAATCTCGGGTTCTTTTCCAAATTCCCTTTTAAATAGGGATCTTTCAAGTGGGTATTCATAATTTTTCCAATATGTCTGTGTTCTGAATTGAATTGTGTGATAAATGCAGGCTTCTGTAATGTGGTATTTTCTTTATCATCTCTGAGTTTAGCCTTAGGTGCTAAAATCAATACTCTGTCCAAATTTCTCGCTTTATTATAAATATCGTGAATCAAATTATCGGGATATCCCTTTTCCTTAAATCTGTTAATAAGGATCAGAGATTGTTTATCATATAATTCACTTGTACCACAATTTCTACGGATTCGTCTGAATTGACTGTAATGGATGTTTGTCTTTCAACTATTAAGGTGGTTACTCTCAAAGTGTCAAAAGTTATTACTGTCCACACTTTTGAAATAGGTGGAAGACAAAACATCCCCTCGGAGTCCCACTCCAAAATCATATACAGATATTCAATTTTGACTGGCTGTATGTTGTGCGTAAAGGACAAACCCACTGTATTACTATTAAGGCTGTTAACAAATTGCTCTGAACTATATTTAGAACCCAGGGATTCTGAACAGACTGAAACCAAGCTTCCTGAAAAAGTAGCCCCCTGCCCCCTAACAGAGCCTCTGGATAGGGGGCTGTACCTTCATGCAGACTTGGATGAGGGAATAGATTTCTTTGGACTGCTTAGACTTGTTCCAGTTTGAACTTTGCTTTCACACAGAACTAGAGGAACCCTGCTCCTGAAGGCAATGATCAAATTTCTGTGACCTGTTCTGACAAAAGGGATAAAAATGATTAGAAACTTTAGATTTTACTTTGGACTTCTTGTCCTGAGGAAAAAAAGCTCCTTTACCTCCAACCACAGTAGTATAATAGAATCAAAACCAAAACCAAACAACATCTTTCCCTAAAAAGAAAGAGATAAAAGCCTGTATTTAGAAACCATATCAGCAGACAAAGACTTTAACCATAAAGCCCTTCTAGAAAGTACCGCCAAATACATACTATCAGAATTAATCTTAATGCTGTCAAAAAACAGCATCACAAATTAAAGCACATTAAAGCAACTCCAAAAGGTTAAAACAAATCTTCACTAGCAGAATAATCAGAAAACTGCCCGGAAAGATTATTTAAGCAAATTGAAGAAGCAGCAGCCACATCAGCAATAGAAACTGCTGGTTTTAAAAATATAATCTGCTTGCTGAAATGCCCTCATATGGAAAGATTCTAACTTCTTATCTAAAGGGTCTTTAATGGAAGAACTATCTTCCAATCGAACAGAAGCACATTTAGCCAAAGTGTAAATGGCCCCATCCACTTTGAATGGAAATAACTTAAAGTCCAGCACCAGTGTGAAAGGTGCACTATCACCAGGGACATTGCCAATATCTCCACAAACCACAGAAAAATGCAATGGTGACTGCACTCTGTTACATTTCAAGCAGAATATATCAATGGCAGACTTAGAAACGGCAGCAACATTTTGGGATCTCTCCCTTAATCATGCTTAAGGGAGAGATCCTGAAACGTTAATGCTGTTTTTTATTCTTTCTTTGATATATGCTGCTTGAATAAAGAAGAAATTTAACATAATGCACCATTGGATTTTTCCCCAACCACTTTGAGAACAGTTTCCCAAAGTTAAATGTTAGAAACCAGCAAAAGAATACTTTTTCTTAAACCCTACAGAAGGATTAAAAAAGGAATGTCTGGCTTAGCTCATTCCCTGGAGACTATCTCAGAAATGGCATCAGGAATAGGAAACACCTCAGATTTAAAAACCTATCCTCATCTACTTTCTCTAGGAGTATATTAACGACCCTACAGGAGGATGCAAAAGACAGGTCCCTGTGACACCTGAAGGCTTGTGACTAATTCCCAACAGGTGAAAAATATGTCACTATTGATACTCCAACAAATACATTCCTCCAACAAAAACACAGCACTCTGAAGGGAAATGGGCCTCAACTCAGTCAGAGAACTCCTCTCATTAAAGAATAATATGCACCTCTTCATTCTTCACCTTCCTCTAGCGAAGTCAAAGACAAGACTAGTGTCTAGTAAGGTTTCTTTCCTATCACATGGAGAGTCCACAACGTCATTCCAATTACTAGTGTGATATTCAACTCCTGGCCAGCAGAAGGAGGCAAAGAGCACCCCATAAAAGCTGTTAAGTGTAACTTCCCTTACCCATAATCCCCAGTCATTCTCTTTGCCTCTTTAGAAAGTGGCAAGGTTGTCTTTGCTTTATTTCTAACATTATTGCTACCCCATTTATAGAAAGTCAGGGTTGGTTACTCTGTTCTTTCTTTGACTGCAGGTCTCTGTCTGAGATCGGCTGAATCATTCAGACTTGGAGTTGATGAGAAGAATGAAGACTACTAACCATGAGTGAGGGTGGGCAATGAGGAAGGGTGATATATTGGCCTCAAACTATGACTTCCAGTGAAGCTTGTTAATTCTGGGCTTGGGTTCTCCCTCCCTGTGTTGGCGTTTTTTCATCTCTAATTCTAAATTAATCAGAGACAAGTGCACGCTATAATCTAGCAGGTACGCAGTTCAGAGTCCCTCTCAGGTAAGGGGTTTTCCTGCGGCCTTTTTTCCATTACTTATTAATGGAATTCTTATTACTTATTAATGGAATTCTGTGTACCCCTGGAAGGGGGTATTAAGGGTTAAAATGTACTCCTTGTGTGTGGTTTATTTTTTTGGATTATCCCTTATTTGTAGAGCTAAATTCGTTGTGAGAGTTTAAGTAGCCAATGCTCTTTTCAATTCCTAATTGGGTACAGTATTTCTAGACTTAGCGACCCTTTCAGCGTGTGTAACTTTTTTTCTGCATGGAGGCAGATTGTTACGTATCTGTGGATAGCAGGTTAATCAGTCTTATGATCTTTATATATCATTGCTTGTAATAATGTTATAACCTCACTTTTTGTAAGGAGCTTATTTGGCGGCTATTATGGCGCAGTAAATTTGATCGCCTGTTATTTGTGACGGATTCTGGCCATTTGCTTCTGGCTGTTATGCCGGTTAGTTGTTTCCTCCTTCTGCTATCCTAGATCACAGTAAGGTGACCGTTATACACGGAAGTTTTTTTATAAGCGGTTTTGTGTATATTTCCTTTCTTTATGGAGGGTATGCATCTAGTGAATTGCCATTGTTGGCGGTTGTTATGGCGCTTATAATGTGTGTCTTTTCATCTAGAGACGATGTCAGCCAGCTCTGTGTATCGCTACTATGTTTTTTTTTTATGTAAGACATTATATCATGTTATGGCGCAGTTTATTTATATACAATGATAGAACGGCTGCTTCGTGGGCTGGGCCTATTTCAATTTCAATGTTCAGTGTCTACCCCATTTGTGGCGATCGCAATGCACACCTTTTCTTTGTATGCCTTGCGGGCTTAGTGTTTGGGGTCTCGGTAGGAGACTTAATGTATCTACAGCGACGACATGTTGTGTTTATACGGTCAATCTTTTATCTGTTATGATAGTGTGTTTAGGATTCTTATCCTAGCACAACAGCTGTAAATATAATAAGCTGCAATTTTAAGTGATATGTTTATCTACTTTACATCATGAGGGTTCATAATAGCCACAGAGCTTCATTTTGAATAGGGTGTTTCAAACTATTACTCTCCTATTAGTTTCTTTTTATTTAAAGTGCATTTTCACATTTCTTATGTGTCTTCTCATTATCATGGAGACTGAGTGTGTTTTTGCTCTAGACTTTTCTGCATTTATACAGTAAGAGTCTTGTTTTTAAGAGAGTTTGGCTCCATCTTGTGGCAGTTTGAGGGAGAGGCATTTTCTTGCACTGCAATTTTAGCCTTTCTGTATGAAGTCCCATTTACAAAAATTTTTGTATTTCTATGTTTATTATCTTTACTATAATTTAGAGTATATTATATGGGACCTCAATAGAGGGACTAAGCTTTTAAGAACTTTTTCTAAGTTCTTGTAAATTTGTTGTCCTAAGTTAGGTTTACTCTAGAACTCTATTAGGTTCCTCAACAAATTACTCTAGGTTCCGTCCTTCAAAATGGGAACCATTCGTTCCATTCTTCCCTTGATACAGGAGGGTCACTTTGTGTCGAACATAGACCTGAAGGACCTGTATCTTCATTTTCCCTTTCACAGGGATCATCTCCAATTTCTGAGGTTTGCCTTTCTGGTCAAGAATTTCCAGTTTATTGCCTTTTCTTTTGGCCTTGCTACGGCTCCCTGAGTTTTCACAGTCTACCACCACACTGCCCTAAATGCACCCGATCACGTCTGATCTCGGAAGTTAAACAGGGCCAGGCCTGGTCAGTACCTGGAAGGAAAGACTCTGGGGGCTCTTTTGGCAGTGGTCAGATCTCAGGGAATAGCGTTGGCGCCTTACTTGGATGACATCTTGGTTCAAGCGTCATCTTTTCATCTAGTAAGATCTCATACATAGATGTTATTGTCTTTTCACGTTCCCACGGGTGGAAAGTGAATCTGGAAAAGAGTTCCCTTGTTCCAGCTACAAGGTGTTTCTTAGGGACAATAATAGATTCCCTGTCCATGAAGATTTTCCTGACGGATGTCAGATAATTCAAACTTCTGGGCATCTTTCCTTTTGCTCGGTTCCTTCTGAGACCTCTGCAATTATGCAGGCTCAGTTATTGGAACAGAGAACATTCAGATTTATCGCAGAGGATAGATCTGGATCCCCTAACAAGAGACTTTCTCTCGTGGTGGTTTTCACAGGAAGTTCTGTCTCTGGGCACTTGCTTCTTGAAAACTTTCTGGGTGATTGTGTCTACGGACGCCAGTCTGTTCAGCTAGGGAGCAGTTTGGGGCTCTCTAAAAGCTCAGGGCCTGTGGACTCAATTATCTTTAGGCCGGATTATCAGATTCCATTCGGGCAATATAACCTTAGTGGCTTACATCAACTCCAAGGAGGACCTCAGAGTTCCTTGGCCATGTTGGAGGTGACTCGCATTCTGCAGTGGGCGGAAGCTCATGATTGTCTCCTATCTGCCACCCACATTCCAGGAGTGATTAACTGGGAGGTGGATTTTTTGAGCAGACTTTTCATCCCGGGGAGTGGCTTCTCCTTCTGGAAGTTTTTTTTCAAAAATAACCCTCAGTGGGGGGTTTCAGAGTTGGATCTGATGGCATCTCATCATAACACCAAGCTTCCAAAGTATGGTTCAAGGTCAAGAGATGCTCAGGCCGCCCTGATAGATGGTCTGGTGGTCTCTTGGGATTTCGGGCTAACATTCCTTTTTCCTCTGTTTGCTCTCCTTCCACGAGTCATTGCTTGTATCTAGCAGGAGAGAGCTTCTGTGATTCTAAAAGCTCCTGCCTAGCTTCGCAGGATCTGGTTTGCAGGCTATGGTGAAGATGTCATCTCTACCACCTTGGAGTTTTTCCTCTGAGGAAGGGCCTTTTAATTCAGGGTCCATTCCTCCATCTAAATCTAGATTCTCTGAAGCTGACTGCTAGACGCGTTTTTTTCGGAGTCTTTAATACTATGCTTCAGGCTCGTAATCCTGTTACTCATAGGATTTACCATAAGATAAGGCGTAAATTATTATTATTTATTTTTTTTGGGGGGGGGGGGTTGAAACTAAAGGTTTTTCTTTCATGGAGTCGAGTGAGGATTCCCCGAATTTTATCTTTTCTTCAGGATGGCCTGGGAAATGGTTTGTCAGTCAGTTCTCTGAAAAGTCAGATTTCTGCTCTTTCTATCCTTTTGCACAAACGTCTGGCAGAATTACCAGATGTTCAAGTTTTTGTTCAGGCCCTGGTCAGAATCAGGCCTGTGTTTAAACCTGTTGCTCCTTCTTGGAGCCTTAACCTAGTTCTTATAGTTTTGCAGCAGAATCCGTTTGAGTTGATGCATCTTGTTGATATAACGTTGTTATCTTGGAAGGTTTAGTTTCTCCTTGCTATTTCTTCCGCTCGCAGAGTTTCTGAGTTTTCAGCTCTGCAGTGTGATTCCCTGTACCTTATTTTTCATGCGGATAAGGCGGTCCTTCATACTAAATTGGGGTTTCTCCCTAAGGTAGTGACGGATCGAAACATTAATCAGGAAATTGTTGTTCCTTCTTTTTGTCCTAATCCTTCTTCTCATAAAGAACGTCTTTTGCATATCTTGGCTAAGATTTTTCCTTCATGGTACTAAAGATTTTCGGCTCTTCTGCCCCGTTTATTGTTATCTCTGGAAAGCATAAGGGTCAGAAGGCCACTCCTACTACCCTTTCCCTCTGGTTAAGAAGTATGATTCATTTTGCTTATGAGACTTATGAGAATTACGGCACATTCCACTAGGGCTGTCTCCTCTTCTTGGGTTTTCAAAAAAGTAGTTTCTGTGGAACAGATTTGCAAGGTGGCAACATGGTCCTCTTTGCATACTTTTTTCCAAATTCTATAAATTTGATTCTTTTGCCTCGGCTGAGGCCTTTTTTGTGAGAAAGGTTCTTCAAGTGGTGGTGCCTTCTGTTTAGGTCCTTCTGCCTTGTTCTCCCTCCCTGTTCATTCCGTGTACTCTAGCTTGGGTATTGGTTCCCACTAGTAATTGGAATGACGTTGTGGACACTCCATGTCATAGGAAAGAAAACAAAATTTATGCTTACCGGATACATTTCTTTCTTTACGGACATGGAGAGTCCACGACCCCGCCCTCTCTTTTAATTATAAACCTCAGGCACCTTTTTCACCCTTGTGTTTCTTCTTTTTCCATTTTCCTTCGGCTGAATGACTGGGGATTATGGGTAAGGAAAGTTACACTTAACAGCTTTGCTGGGGTGCTCTTCGCCTCCTCCTGCTGGCCAGGAGTTGGATATCCCACTAGTAATTGGAATGACGTGGACTCTCCATGTCCGGAAAGAAAGAAAATTATCAGGTAAGTATAAATTTTGTTTTTATAGAGCTCTTGAAGTTTGGCAATC
Organism: Bombina bombina; assembly: GCF_027579735.1. Classification (NCBI taxonomy): domain Eukaryota; kingdom Metazoa; phylum Chordata; class Amphibia; order Anura; family Bombinatoridae; genus Bombina; species Bombina bombina. The sequence continues at coordinate 672,088,254 of NC_069502.1, read as the reverse complement.
TTTGCTTCCTCCTAGTGGGAAGGAAGCATAATTCCCAGGAGTAATGGATTGTGGACTCTCACCATCTGTATGGGAAGTGGGAGGGATTTAAAGCTGTGGTGTGTTGGTGTCTTTTGCCTCCTCCTAGTTGTCAGATAGGGAATATTCTCACACTTGATAACTCATGGAGCCTCACACACAAACCTAGGAAAGAAAAAAAAACATACAAAACCCATTTTTTTTAGAATTGTGTGAAAATTAAAAACGGTTTTCTTACACATTTCTTAAAAAAAAATAAAATGAAAAATGCCCATGTAGAACTATAGCTAAACTTGGCTGGCTAACACCCAAAAAAAAAGAAGACAAAAGCACTTCAGGCTTGCAAATGCTCCAGTATTCCCTCCCATCTGATGGTAATGAGTAGTTCAAATGTAAGAACTGCAACTGAGGGAATGTTCATTCTTCAAACATAAACACTTCAATTCTAATAATATTATATTCCTTCAATAGAATCACTTCCATCTCAAAGTTTTTTTTATATAAATCAACATTGAAACCTAAGTGCCACATCCCAAGGGTCTCAAAAACAAAAAAAGGTTGGCAACAACTAAATTAAAGCGACAAATTTAAAAAAATAAAACCCTAATGTAACCTTAAGAGATGTGAAAGGCCTATTGTATCTGTTAGTTTTAGTTTCTAACCTAATAACAAGTACACACAAAAACACTGACTAATTCGTCCACAAAGCAAATCTCCATTTCAGGAGGAAATAGCCAATAGATTGTGATCCATCCCTTAGTGTGATGCTAGGAAAAAATGGTGAGTAGACAATCAGATGCAATTTTTGGGGGGGGGGGGGTGGGGGTGGGGGGGGGGTTTAAATCTTTGCAAAGTCAGTCACTAGCCGCAACAGCCGGCATCCTGATGGAAATGCTGGTCGCAAAGTGCTGTTGTCATCAGTGAGAGATATCCAAAGATGAAGTCACAGTAATGGCAAGGTGCAAGCAGAAAAAGCAGGCACCAATCCGCCAAAACGATAGATACAAGGAGGAAACGGCTGCACAATGGGTCTTTCAAAATATGTCAACATTTATTTGAAACATGTACCAAAGTAGCAGGCACATACCAAAGCAGAGAAACGGAACAGAAAAGGCGGCTGACGCGTTTCGCGCACCCTAGTGGCGCTTTTTCCTCCTCTGATTGGCATTTTTGCCACATCAATTGCCTTAATTGAAAACTTACCAACATTTGTAAAGTGTAATCCATTGAAGTGCTGGGCTACTGTAGAATCTTTATTACAATTCTTCACATCGTTATAATGTTCACGAGCCTAGTGCCCATATGCCTAGTAGTTTTCCCAACATACTGACAGTGGCAAATCAAGCACTCCAACAGATACACCACAAATGTTGTTTTACAATTGGCATAATCTCAATAGTATCCACATTTTCTAGTCATATCTACCATACCACAAGTCAGACACCCCGTAGCCCCACATTTAAAGTTGCCCTTTGTGGTCAACCAAGAGTTGTATTTCATAGTTTTCTGTACTAGGCTAGGAGCTAGTCTGGTTGCTAGGGTCACAGGTTTCTTAGACACAAATTTACATTGACCTATGGTGTCCTTTAGGACTTCATCATTAGCCAAGACAGACAAATTCCGCTTTAAAATACTGACAATTTCAGGAAATTGATTGGTGTACTCGGTGGTAAATAAAATATCACCTTGTTTCACACCTTTATTTCTATTACTCATTGTCTCTGTTTGCTCATGATAACAGCTAATTTCCATCCTGATAAATCCTTTCTTTCTGGGCTACGGTGAGTAAACTAGCAAGTAGAAGCAGCATAATTTAATCTGCTGGACTGCAATAGAGCATTAGGAACGGGTGAGCCATGTGTTTTGTTTTTTTTAAAAATTAAAAAAAGAGAAGCTCCTCGTTTGCAGGGAACTATTACAAGTGACTAGGCATGACAACAGCAGGGCCTTTTCCTGACAGGCAATTTGGTTTCCCAACGTGTGCCCTAAATGTATTCCTTACTGCACTGTAACCCAAAGAGTAGATCACATGAAGACAGTTCATGCTGTCTGAACACAAGATTATGCCTGCTGAATTATAAACAACAGCTTGAAGTGGCTTCATGGCAGCGAACAATAATTTATCACTCAGGCTATCCTGTTGGCTCTTGCTAGAAAAGCCAACTAGAATCCCCAGTAGGCTAACATGGCCCTGTTAGGCAATGAACCAGATGGTAAGAATAGTAGCGCATTAGACCATAAGCATGGCTAAAGCAGATTATCAAAAGTAAATGAAGAACAGTTGAAATACAAAGTGTAAAAAAAAAATTACTATTACTAATTTTCTTATAAATTACTTACTAAAAAGTATGATAGTATGCTACCTATATAAAGTATTATATCAATCTGAATAGAGTAGAATAGGACAAAACCAAACAAAAGGAAACAGCAATCAGTCCTTTCATAATGTGCAAGTGCAAGGCAAGAGACCCACTGCAAACCTCAAATAGTGCATAAAAGAACACAAAGTCCCACAGCACATAAAAGTATAACTCACTTTATTTACAAGGTGGAGGTCCAAAAAGAATAGCGACGTTTCAGGCTATACACCCTTATTCATGCTATAACATATGCTTCAAACTGAACACATTTATAAAGCCACATAGAACCAATAAGTTTCTTAATTACCTGCAACACTATACCTATGCACAAACCTACAATCACTTATGAAAATTGCACCATCCAGTGGTACCTAGTGACTATACCATACACTGGGCATTTTAATCTAGTCTATTACTTGCCACCTTAATTGGCTGATAGAATGTTTAGCCTCTAGAAAATGGGATGACACTGGGGCATCCTTATCCCCACACCTGATGTTAGACGTATGTTCTCTTATTCGATCACCCGCCTTTCTGGTGGTCTCCCCAATGTAAATTTTAGAACATGGGAATTTGATTATATAAATTATTAAGGTGGAGTTGCAAGTAAAATGATCCCTTATCCTATACATTTTACCAGATCTGGGATGGGCAAATGTGGCCCCCTTAATCATAGAATTGCAGCTATTACAGCCCAGACAAGGGTAACAACCCAGGTCCTTTTCCAGCTCATATAAATGAATCTTTGACATAGGGCTCCCTGCTCTGTTGCTGGCTCCTCCTGTGCTTACGGCCCCCACGGTGTCGCCTCCTGAGTTGGTGCTGTCGGAAAAAGACTCACCAGAAGAACCGGTATTATTTACTGACTCTGCACCATGACGGCATCTCCTGTCTGCTCGCCTCTTGCGGTGACCAGAAGTGACATCATTCCAACTTCCGGTATCGGCACTGCGCCACCGGTAAACTCTTCCCTGTGAGTAATCCAGCTCATCACAAGCAAAATTTTTATTTTTCCCTTCTCGGAGTTCTGTTTTTAGGGCTGTGATAATTTTATCTGTGTCTTTAATTATTTTATTGTATGCACCAACTCAGGAGGCGACACCGTGGGGGCCATAAGCACAGGAGGAGCTAGCAACAGAGCAGGGAGCCACAAGAAGAGGGGGGGCTTCACGCTCCGGGATGAACACCCGCAATTGGCGACAGTAGGAGAGGAGGTAAAGGATCAACAAGCATTAGTTATTAATGCCTCACAGGTAGAACTGAGCCCTTATGAACTGCAATTACTTGAGAGGGGCTTATCATTTTGCCCCATGTCAAAGATTGATTTATTTGAGCTGGAAAAAGAACTTACATCGTTTTTGCAGGATGTAAAGATTGAAAAGTTTATTTGTTGACTCTGTAATGAGTACTAATGTGCAAGGTGATAAGTATAATCCTAGATTTACGGCTAAAGGGATGGGAAATTTATGCCACCCCACAACAATGAATCTGTTGAGACATTTTTCAAATTAATGTTTAAAGATTTTGAAGTAATGACACATCGGTTGTGCCAAAAATCTATTAAGGGTAATACATTTATTGAGCATAACTTGAAAAAGGAGGATAAAGATAAGAAATATAAAATTGGGTTGAAAACTGCTGATAAGGGTGGGGATACAGTTGTGCTAAATAAGAGTGACTACTTGAAGGAATGTCATAGACAACTGGGTGACTCTGTGGTATACAGTGTACTTAATGGGGATCCAAAATTTAAGATCCAACAGGAGATTAAGAGATTATTGGTATTTGCTGAAAGAAATGGTTTGGTTGATAAAGAATTAAAGACATTTTTGATAGTTGATCACCCCATTACTCCAATTTTTTATACCCCAACCCAAAGTCCATAAGGACATTAGGTGTCCCCCTGGTCGTCCAATTGTGACTAGCACAGAATCAATCTTCTCAAATATTTCTAAATTTTCGGATAGAATTTTGCAACCCTACGTTGAGAATTTGTCCTCATTCATTAAGGATATGGGTGACTTCATTAACAAACTGGAAAGTATTGCTCTTGACACAGAAACATGCATTCTATATACTCTAGATGTGCAGAATTTATATACAACTATAAAACATGAGAGTAGCATTGCCTGTGTCAAGAAGTTATTGTTCAATACTGGGAGATATAATATGCTACAATTAGTATTTTTGGAAGAACTTCTAAGACTAGTTTTGTTTAATAACTATTTTCTATTTCAAGATACTTGGTACATACAGAATCAGGGGACTGCAATGGGGTCTAATGTTGCCCCCTCATATGCCAACATATTCATAGGTAATTTTGAAGAGATGTATATGAGAATTTATTATATATAAAATTTGTATCGATGATGTGTTTGGCATATGGGGGGTAACATTGACTCCTTTCATGAGTTTGTAGCTGAGCTGAATTTGGTAGTTAGGGGTATTAAATTTACCCTTACGTGGCATGAGACTACTGTTGCCTTCCTGGATACTAAAGTTGTGAAAGAAGGTTGTAATTTGCGATGTGATATACATACTAAAACCACAGATAGAAATAATTTATTCCACTACCATAGCTTTCACCCAGAAGTACTTTTATACTCCCTACCCAGGAGTCAGTTGATTAGGATTAAGCGTATTGTTATGGTGGTGTATGGTCTTTCCGACGGCGCTAACTTACAAGACTTAAGCTCCTATAACGAGAGGGTCTCTAGATACCCAAGAGGGAGTTAGACAGAATAGTTTAGTGTTTAGGAGCGCCTATTTAAAGGCTAAGTCTAATGAGGGCATAAATAAAAGTACGTCGTTAAGTATACCAGCACAAGGAGCCCAAGAGTGTAGAGGATATTTACAAGTTTAATATAGCTTTTAAATTAACAAATTTATTAAGGCAATAGCTTGGTGTCTATAATTGCAAACAGATTTATAAAAGCATAAAAGTATATGGATCCATATCACTTCATAAATAAACAATAATTAAAAACATTCACTGGTGTACTGTATCTGATAAAATCAATTTTACAGTCTATGATAAAACTGGTTTGGGTGAAGTCAAAAAGATGTACAAATGATACAGTAAAATACAATAAAAGATGTACAAATGATACAGTAAAATACAATAAAGTAAAATACAATAAAATACAAAAATAATGCAATAAAATACAGGAATGGTGTAAAAAAAGCAGCAAATGGGGATAGGTCGTGTGGCCTAGGATAAAAACATATATGTGAAGGATGTCTTCCTGATTTAATATGAGAAAAAAATGTGATAATCTTTTAGAAAAATAAATAAAGTAAAAATGTGATAATCTTTTAGAAAAATAAAGTGAAATGTTGTTTTTAGCAAAATAAAGTGAAATGTTGTTTTTAGCCTGATGAAGGATGTGATAAAAATGTGTGTGAGTCCCCTCGTGAAAAGTCAAAAAGTGTCCAAAATTAAGTCAATAATCCGCAAAAAAGTCACTCATAAAAAACAAAAATCCAAAATGTCAAAGAAATGAAATCCAAAAGAATTTAGTAGTGATAATGTGATGTCCAATAAAAGTCAAAAATGCCACCTGTGTTTATGGATCAAACTGTGAATAGCTGAAAAAAATGGAAATCCAACTGACCAATTTCTTGAAAATATTGGATATATGAAACAATGAATATAAAAAGGTTTATAAAAAAAGGTTTATAAAAAATATAAGACGATCCAATCCCTGTGGAAAAAGAAAAAGAAAAGAAAAATACAACATAGAGCAGTATCGTTTAAAATACGTTTGCACAAGTAGAAATAAAACTCACCATATATGCCAACGCGTTTCGGCCCACCAATAGGGCCTTTATCAAGACAACATTTCACTTTATTTTTCTAAAAGATTATCACATTTTTACTTTATTTTTCTAAAAGATTATCACATTTTTTTCTCATATTAAATCAGGAAGACATCCTTCACATATATGTTTTTATCCTAGGCCACACGACCTATCCCCATTTGCTGCTTTTTTTACACCATTCCTGTATTTTATTGCATTATTTTTGTATTTTATTGTATTTTACTTTATTGTATTTTACTGTATCATTTGTACATCTTTTATTGTATTTTACTGTATCATTTGTACATCTTTTTGACTTCACCCAAACCAGTTTTATCATAGACTGTAAAATTGATTTTATCAGATACAGTACACCAGTGAATGTTTTTAATTATTGTTTATTTATGAAGTGATATGGATCCATATACTTTTATGCTTTTATAAATCTGTTTGCAATTATAGACACCAAGCTATTGCCTTAATAAATTTGTTAATTTAAAAGCTATATTAAACTTGTAAATATCCTCTACACTCTTGGGCTCCTTGTGCTGGTATACTTAACGACGTACTTTTATTTATACCCTCATTAGACTTAGCCTTTAAATAGGCGCTCCTAAACATTAAGCGTATTGTTAGCCAGGATGGCATCATACAAGACAGATTAAGAGAAATGGGCAACAAATTCTTGGATAAGGCCTATCGAAAAGCTCTTATTGATAAAGAAATTGCAGCAGTAATTAATATTGATAGGGCTTCCTTGCTGGTTAGAAACAAGGATAAGAAAGAAAGAAATAAAGAGGACAGATTGGTCCTGGTTTCTAAGTATAGTAAAAATAGTAGAGATATCAAAAATATGGTTTATAGACATTGGCATATCCTGAAAGATTGTAATCCAAATATTAGCAGTTTTCAACATATCCCTATGATGGCCTACAAAAGAAATCATAACAGACAGACATAGATACTGATAAAAAGTTGACCCAGAGTTATATAAAAGAGAAAAACCTGGGTTGTTACACTTGTCTGGGCTGTAATAGCTACAATTCTATGATTAAGGGGGCCACATTTGCCCATCCCAGATCTGGTAAAATTTATAGGATAAGGGATTATTACTTGCAACTCCACCTTTATAATTTATTTAATCAAATGCCCATGTTCTAAAATTTACAGTGGGGAGACCACCAGAAAGGCGGGTGATCGAATAAGGGAACATAAGTCTAACATCAAGTGTGGGAATAAGGATGACCCCAGTGTCATCCCATTTACTAGAAGCTAAACATTCTATCAGCCAATTAAGGTGGCAAGTAATATACCAGATTAAAACGTCCAGGAAGGGGGGGCGATAGGGAATTATTATTGAAGAGATGAGAGTTATATTGGATTTTCATGTTGAATGTCCTTAGACCACTGGGCATGAACAAGGAATATGACATGTCTGTTTACATGTAACCTCTGTATATGTGATTTGCTTTTAAAAGATTCCATTATAAAATGTATAGTATAGTCACTAGGTACAGCTAGATGGTGCAATTTTCATAAGTGATTGTAGGTTTGTGGACAGGTATAGTGATGCAGGTAATTAAGAAACTTGTTGGTTCTATGTGGCTTTATAAATGTGTTCAGTTTGAAGCATATGTTATAGCATGAATAAGGGTGTATAGCCTGAAACGTTGCTGTTCTTTTTGGACCTCCACCTTGTAAATAAAGTGAGTTATACTTTTATGTGCTGTGGGACTTTGTGTTCTTTGATAGAGTAGAATAGGAAACTGTATTTTTTTTTTGCTTCCTGTTAAATCCCTTTCTTCACATTCTGAGTGACTGTACATCAAGCAGGTCCAAGCGACCCCTCGCAATACGCCCCGGAACAAAAAAAGATTCCAAGATGCAAAGAGACCCTGACCCAGTAGATCCCTGCAACAAGGGAACTCTTATAGCAGCAAAGCCTCTAGCCAGGATTAAGAACTCACGGGCAAAAATGGAGCAACAGTCTCACGAAAAAACAGAATTTATGTTTACCTGATAAATTACTTTCTCCAACGGTGTGTCCGGTCCACGGCGTCATCCTTACTTGTGGGATATTCTCTTCCCCAACAGGAAATGGCAAAGAGCCCAGCAAAGCTGGTCACATGATCCCTCCTAGGCTCCGCCTACCCCAGTCATTCGACCGACGTTAAGGAGGAATATTTGCATAGGAGAAACCATATGGTACCGTGGTGACTGTAGTTAAAGAAAATAAATTATCAGACCTGATTAAAAAAACCAGGGCGGGCCGTGGACCGGACACACCGTTGGAGAAAGTAATTTATCAGGTAAACATAAATTCTGTTTTCTCCAACATAGGTGTGTCCGGTCCACGGCGTCATCCTTACTTGTGGGAACCAATACCAAAGCTTTAGGACACGGGTGAAGGGAGGGAGCAAATCAGGTCACCTAAATGGAAGGCACCACGGCTTGCAAAACCTTTCTCCCAAAAATAGCCTCAGAAGAAGCAAAAGTATCAAACTTGTAAAATTTGGTAAAAGTGTGCAGTGAAGACCAAGTCGCTGCCCTACATATCTGATCAACAGAAGCCTCGTTCTTGAAGGCCCATGTGGAAGCCACAGCCCTAGTGGAATGAGCTGTGATTCTTTCGGGAGGCTGCCGTCCGGCAGTCTCGTAAGCCAATCTGATGATGCTTTTAATCCAAAAAGAGAGAGAGGTAGAAGTTGCTTTTTGACCTCTCCTTTTACCAGAATAAACAACAAACAAGGAAGATGTTTGTCTAAAATCCTTTGTAGCATCAAAATAGAATTTTAGAGCGCGAACAACATCCAAATTGTGCAACAAACGTTCCTTCTTTGAAACTGGTTTCGGACACAGAGAAGGTACGATAATCTCCTGGTTAATGTTTTTGTTAGAAACAACTTTTGGAAGAAAACCAGGTTTAGTACGTAAAACCACCTTATCTGCATGGAACACCAGATAAGGAGGAGAACACTGCAGAGCAGATAATTCTGAAACTCTTCTGGCAGAAGAAATTGCAACTAAAAACAAAACTTTCCAAGATAATAACTTAATATCAACGGAATGCAAGGGTTCAAACGGAACCCCCTGAAGAACTGAAAGAACTAAATTGAGACTCCAAGGAGGAGTCAAAGGTTTGTAAACAGGCTTAATTCTAACCAGAGCCTGAACAAAGGCTTGAACATCTGGCACAGCAGCCAGTCTTTTGTGAAGTAACACCGACAAGGCAGAAATCTGTCCCTTCAGGGAACTTGCAGATAATCTTTTTTCCAATCCTTCTTGAAGGAAGGATAGAATCCTAGGAATCTTAACCTTGTCCCAAGAGAATCCTTTAGATTCACACCAACAGATATATTTTTTCCAAATTTTGTGGTAAATCTTTCTAGTTACAGGCTTTCTGGCCTGAACAAGAGTATCAATAACAGAATCTGAGAACCCTCGCTTCGATAAAATCAAGCGTTCAATCTCCAAGCAGTCAGCTGGAGTGAAACCAGATTCGGATGTTCGAACGGACCCTGAACAAGAAGGTCTCGTCTCAAAGGTAGCTTCCAAGGTGGAGCCGATGACATATTCACCAGATCTGCATACCAAGTCCTGCGTGGCCACGCAGGAGCTATCAAGATCACCGACGCCCTCTCCTGATTGATCCTGGCTACCAGCCTGGGGATGAGAGGAAACGGCGGGAACACATAAGCTAGTTTGAAGGTCCAAGGTGCTACTAGTGCATCCACTAGAGCCGCCTTGGGATCCCTGGATCTGGACCCGTAGCAAGGAACTTTGAAGTTCTGACGAGAGGCCATCAGATCCATGTCTGGAATGCCCCACAGCTGAGTGACTTGGGCAAAGATTTCCGGATGGAGTTCCCACTCCCCCGGATGCAATGTCTGACGACGAAAATCCGCTTCCCAATTTTCCACTCCTGGGATGTGGATAGCAGACAGGTGGCAGGAGTGAGACTCCGCCCATAGAATGATTTTGGTCACTTCTTCCATCGCTAGGGAACTCCTTGTTCCCCCCTGATGGTTGATGTACGCAACAGTTGTCATGTTGTCTGATTGAAACCGTATGAACTTGGCCCTCGCTAGCTGAGGCCAAGCCTTGAGAGCATTGAATATCGCTCTCAGTTCCAGAATATTTATCGGTAGAAGAGATTCTTCCCGAGACCAAAGACCCTGAGCTTTCAGGGATCCCCAGACCGCGCCCCAGCCCATCAGACTGGCGTCGGTCGTGACAATGACCCACTCTGGTCTGCGGAATGTCATCCCTTGTGACAGGTTGTCCAGGGACAGCCACCAACGGAGTGAGTCTCTGGTCCTCTGATTTACTTGTATCTTCGGAGACAAGTCTGTATAGTCCCCATTCCACTGACTGAGCATGCACAGTTGTAATGGTCTTAGATGAATGCGCGCAAAAGGAACTATGTCCATTGCCGCTACCATCAACCCGATCACTTCCATGCACTGAGCTATGGAAGGAAGAGGAACGGAATGAAGTATCCGACAAGAGTCTAGAAGCTTTGTTTTTCTGGCTTCTGTCAGAAAAATCCTCATTTCTAAGGAGTCTATTATTGTTCCCAAGAAGGGAACCCTTGTTGACGGGTATAGAGAACTCTTTTCCACGTTCACTTTCCACCCGTGAGATCTGAGAAAGGCCAGGACAATGTCCGTGTGAGCCTTTGCTTGAGGAAGGGACGACGCTTGAATCAGAATGTCGTCCAAGTAAGGTACTACAGCAATGCCCCTTGGTCTTAGCACAGCTAGAAGGGACCCTAGTACCTTTGTGAAAATCCTTGGAGCAGTGGCTAATCCGAAAGGAAGCGCCACGAACTGGTAATGTTTGTCCAGGAATGCGAACCTTAGGAACCGATGATGTTCCTTGTGGATAGGAATATGTAGATACGCATCCTTTAAATCCACCGTGGTCATGAATTGACCTTCCTGGATGGAAGGAAGAATAGTTCGAATGGTTTCCATCTTGAACGATGGAACCTTGAGAAACTTGTTTAAGATCTTGAGATCTAAGATTGGTCTGAACGTTCCCTCTTTTTTGGGAACTATGAACAGATTGGAGTAGAACCCCATCCCTTGTTCTCTTAATGGAACAGGATGAATCACTCCCATTTTTAACAGGTCTTCTACACAATGTAAGAATGCCTGTCTTTTTATGTGGTCTGAAGACAACTGAGACCTGTGGAACCTCCCCCTTGGGGGAAGTCCCTTGAATTCCAGAAGATAACCTTGGGAGACTATTTCTAGCGCCCAAGGATCCAGAACATCTCTTGCCCAAGCCTGAGCGAAGAGAGAGAGTCTGCCCCCCACCAGATCCGGTCCCGGATCGGGGGCCAACATTTCATGCTGTCTTGGTAGCAGTGGCAGGTTTCTTGGCCTGCTTTCCCTTGTTCCAGCCTTGCATTGGTCTCCAAGCTGGCTTGGCTTGAGAAGTATTACCCTCTTGCTTAGAGGACGTAGCACCTTGGGCTGGTCCGTTTCTACGAAAGGGACGAAAATTAGGTTTATTTTTTGCCTTGAAAGGCCGATCCTGAGGAAGGGCATGGCCCTTACCCCCAGTGATATCAGAGATAATCTCTTTCAAGTCAGGGCCAAACAGCGTTTTCCCCTTGAAAGGAATGTTAAGTAGCTTGTTCTTGGAAGACGAATCAGCCGACCAAGATTTCAACCAAAGCGCTCTGCGCGCCACGATAGCAAACCCAGAATTCTTAGCCGCTAACCTAGCCAATTGCAAAGTGGCGTCTAGGGTGAAAGAATTAGCCAATTTGAGAGCATTGATTCTGTCCATAATCTCCTCCAAAGGAGGAGAATCACTATCGACCGCTCTTATCAGATCATCGAACCAGAAACATGCGGCTGTAGCGACAGGGACAATGCATGAAATTGGTTGTAGAAGGTAACCTTGCTGAACAAACATCTTTTTAAGCAAACCTTCTAATTTTTTATCCATAGGATCTTTGAAAGCACAACTATCCTCTATGGGTATAGTGGTGCGTTTGTTTAAAGTGGAAACCGCTCCCTCGACCTTGGGGACTGTCTGCCATAAGTCCTTTCTGGGGTCGACCATAGGAAACAATTTTTTAAATATGGGGGGAGGGACGAAAGGAATACCGGGCCTTTCCCATTCTTTATTAACAATGTCCGCCACCCGCTTGGGTATAGGAAAAGCTTCTGGGAGCCCCGGCACCTCTAGGAACTTGTCCATTTTACAAAGTTTCTCTGGGATGACCAACTTGTCACAATCATCCAGAGTGGATAATACCTCCTTAAGCAGAATGCGGAGATGTTCCAACTTAAATTTAAATGCAATCACATCAGGTTCAGCCTGTTGAGAAATGTTCCCTGAATCAGTAATTTCTCCCTCAGACAAAACCTCCCTGGCCCCATCAGACTGGGTTAGGGGCCCTTCAGAAATATTAATATCAGCGTCGTCATGCTCTTCAGTATCTAAAACAGAGCAGCCGCGCTTACGCTGATAAGTGTTCATTTTGGCTAAAATGTTTTTGACAGAATTATCCATTACAGCCGTTAATTGTTGCATAGTAAGGAGTATTGGCGCGCTAGATGTACTAGGGGCCTCCTGAGTGGGCAAGACTCGTGTAGACGAAGGAGGGAATGATGCAGTACCATGCTTACTCCCCTCACTTCAGGAATCATCTTGGGCATCATTATCATTATCACATAAATCACATTTATTTAAATGAATAGGAATTCTGGCTTCCCCACATTCAGAACACAGTCTATCTGGTAGTTCAGACATGTTAAAGCAGGCATAAACTTGATAACAAAGTAAAAAAAAAACGTTTTAAAATAAAACCGTTACTGTCACTTTAAATTTTAAACTGAACACACTTTATTACTGCAATTGCGAAAAAACATGAAGGAATTGTTCAAAATTCACCAAATTTTCACCACAGTGTCTTAAAGCCTTAAAAGTATTGCACACCAAATTTGGAAGCTTTAACCCTTAAAATAACGGAACCGGAGCCGTTTTGAACTTTAACCCCTTTACAGTCCCTGGTATCTGCTTTGCTGAGACCCAACCAAGCCCAAAGGGGAATACGATACCAAATGACGCCTTCAGAAAGTCTTTTCTAAGTATCAGAGCTCCTCTCACATGCGACTGCATGCCATGCCTCTCAAAAACAAGTGCGCCACACCGGCGCGAAAATGAGGCTCTGCTTATGCTTTGGGAAAGCCCCTAAGAATAAGGTGTCTAAAACAGTGCCTGCCGATAGTATTATATCAAAATACCCAGATAAAATGATTCCTCAAGGCTAAATATGTGTTGATAATGAATCGATTTAGCCCAGAAAAAGTCTACAGTTTTAATAAGCCCTTGTGAAGCCCTTATTTACGATCGTAATAAACATGGCTTACCGGATCCCATAGGGAAAATGACAGCTTCCAGCATTACATCGTCTTGTTAGAATGTGTCATACCTCAAGCAGCAAGAGACTGCACACTGTTCCCCCAACTGAAGTTAATTGCTCTCAACAGTCCTGTGTGGAACAGCCATGGATTTTAGTGACGGTTGCTAAAATCATTTTCCTCATACAAACAGAAATCTTCATCTCTTTTCTGTTTCTGAGTAAATAGTACATACCAGCACTATTTCAAAATAACAAACTCTTGATTGAATAATAAAAACTACAGTTAAACACTAAAAAACTCTAAGCCATCTCCGTGGAGATGTTGCCTGTACAACGGCAAAGAGAATGACTGGGGTAGGCGGAGCCTAGGAGGGATCATGTGACCAGCTTTGCTGGGCTCTTTGCCATTTCCTGTTGGGGAAGAGAATATCCCACAAGTAAGGATGACGCCGTGGACCGGACACACCTATGTTGGAGAAAGACTGATATGGCCGAAAAGAAGAAGGTTAAAATAGACCTCACCAGGATTAAGAAAACTGCCACAGCAGGAATCAAACTCCAAGCCTACAGCTTGCTAGGCCGGAAACTAATTCCCCTAGGCCACTTAGTCCAGCGGATCTCAACTGAGAAACTCGATCGGCTTTCTTCATATACACATTCGAAACTTCTGGATAGTCAGATCAAACAGAAGATCATAAAGAACATCTGTTCCAGAAGAACACGCTCAGAGAATACATTGCCGTCGAGAGCCGTAGTGGGCCTCCGCCCACCACCAAATTCGAGACCCTCCCATTTATGCAGGAGGAACTCACTAACTCAGAAATAATAAACTCACCAAGAGGTCCCGACAGGCATGGACCCAGAAGACCAGACTTGAGAGCCAAATGCTCGACTGAAAAACCCCCCAAAGATGATTGGAAGGAAAATCCTGATTCACATACCCCAGAAAACACTCTCTCACTGCTGACAGGGAAGAGACCAAGACAAAATTGCCCCGGGTGAAATAGGATAACAATCAACAACACCGGCAGATCTGGACCGAACACTGGAGAACAAGTCCCCAACCGGCAACCGGCAGGAAGAAATCCCAAAAGGTCTACTAGAAGACGCAGGAACAAACAGAAATGCCAAGACTCTGGAGCCACCGCTACACCTAGAGATATGCTACTGCCACATTAACCCCAGATCCCAAAACTGAGGACCGAAGCAAGGTTCCGGAAGAAAAAACGGTCCCTCAGAACCGGACCTGCTTAAACAAGCATGACTTAAATGGACATCCAGCATCAGCCGCTGGAATAGAATCATCAATCATCTAGTTGCAAAGCCACAGAGAAAATTACCAGGCTACACTGGACTGCTTTAGACAAGAAAGATAACCTTCTTCCTAAATCCAGGTAGAGGAAACCGAGTATGCTCTCTGAACAAAGAGAAAGATATTAAAGATAAACGGACTCAGAATGACGAAAACAACCCTCTCCTAATTGAGCCATTCACCAACAGTGTATGACACTGCGAAGAGTACCGGGACAAGACTCCAAAAGTCCCCTATTCCAGAAAAAACGGAATGAAAAGCTCAAATCCGGCCTCTAGGACCCCCGGATCCATATGATCCAGCATCAAGTGCCTATCCAGAAGAACCTAAGACAGGTCCTGCCTGTCCTTCGGTATAGAAGGGTCCACTCTGCCAGGACCAGAATCATTAGAAAAAGCTTCTTCTCTATATTATAAGGGAAGAACAGAACTGAACTATTACCCAAAATTGGTCCTGCCCGTCATCAAGGGTATGACACGTCTGTCATAAAAATTTAAAGGGACAGTCTACACCAGAATTGTTATTGTTTAAAAAGATAGATAATCTGAGATGACAAAACTCCTAGACTCTCTCAGGTTTGGTTTTTGCACGTCAAACCCCATTTTTACTTTAGCAGTCACTTAAAATGTGTGCTTAAAAGGACAGTAAACACCAAAAATGTTATTGTTTAAAAAGATAGATAATCCCTTTATTACCCATTCCCTAGTTTTGCATAACCAACACAGTTATATTAATACACCTTTTACCTCTGATTATCTTGTATCTAAGTCTCTGCAAACTGACCCCTTATTTCAGTTATTTTGACATCCATTTTAGTTTCACTGGATCTCCACGTGCGTGAGCACAGTGTTATCTATATGTCACACATAAACTAACACCCTCTAGTGGTGAAAAACTGTTAAAATACCCTGAGAGAAGAGGTGGCCTTCAAGGGCTTAGAAATTTGCATATGAACCTCCTAGGTTTAGCTTTCAACTAAGAATGCCAAGAGAACAAAGCAAAATTGGTGATAAAAGTAAATTGGAAAATTGTTTAAAATTACATTCTTTATCTGAATCATGAAAGTTTATTTTGGACTAGACTGTTCCTTTAAGT
The DNA here is from genome assembly GCF_027579735.1 of Bombina bombina. Classification (NCBI taxonomy): domain Eukaryota; kingdom Metazoa; phylum Chordata; class Amphibia; order Anura; family Bombinatoridae; genus Bombina; species Bombina bombina. Next base: position 672,072,284 of record NC_069502.1, on the reverse strand, counting down.
TCCAGCAGTGCTAGGAACTGTAAATAAACAAATAGAGAAAACAAGTTCTGAGTTTTAAACTTTCATATAAAAAAAAAAGGAGGGAATATCACTCTAACCAGAGATCTAGAAGCTTCCATCGGAAGACATCCATCTCGACCATCAAAGTCGATATAACCAGAAACACTCCAAGTGATGAGACTCCAAAAGAGAGTTTCCACAAGAACCCCAAGCTCTTCAAACAAAAACTATCCAAAACGGATTTGAAAAGAAAACGGTTAAACACACTAAAAAGGACTTCAAAAGGGTGTGCAAAACGAACAGGTCCTGCCTGTGTATAACACAAACCCCCCCATAGAGTTCGGGACTGGGATTCTATAACTATATGCATAGAGACGATAAAGGAGAGGATCCAACCCTCTCCACTCGTCTAATCAAGATCGTTATCTGAGATAGAGGACTGAGATCCAACCTTTAACATCTCCAAAATTTCTCTCAGAAGTAAACGTAGGCGTGCCAACCTAACTCTAAAATCCAAATCCTCAGTTGGAGGAATCAAATCGAGGCGATTCCGACCCCGGAGGTTCTACCTCTGAAGCCTCCGAGGAAACCGCACCCCCAGATGACAGATCTGGCACAATCGTCATTTTACACGACAGCCCCTGTGTAGGAGAGCACGAATTAACCCTTCACTTGCCCGTAGGTGGAAGAGGCAAACTCACTAAAGCCATAGAGATGGCTATGCAAAAACACACAGTAACCTCCGGTGGAAAAAAAGTCTCCCTCAGGCGAAAGAGTAATGGCACTTAGGGGAACTGCATGTGTAGGATAAGATTCTAGGGAACGCACCTCATGGGACGAAGAATCCTCAGAGGTAGACGGCTCAGTGGTCTCTAACATCTTAACAGTGTTAGAAGGGAACACCCTATTGCGGCATATGGAACATAATTGAGCAAGCTGGTCTACACGGTCCTCCTCACAACATACGCAGGTATCAAAATCTGTATCAGAGGAATCTAGAATATCAGACACCTCCATAATTCTCATTAAAAGTTTTAGACAAAAACAACAACTGGCACCTACACCCCAATGGATTGGGGCACTCACCACCTCCTATGACCCAGATAGGTAGAGAATTAACTCTTCTCCACAGCAACTCGGTCAGGAATTGGAAATGGAAAACAGAATTTATGTTTACCTGATAAATTACTTTCTCCAACGGTGTGTCCGGTCCACGGCGTCATCCTTACTTGTGGGATATTCTCTTCCCCAACAGGAAATGGCAAAGAGCCCAGCAAAGCTGGTCACATGATCCCTCCTAGGCTCCGCCTTCCCCAGTCATTCGACCGACGTAAAGGAGGAATATTTGCATAGGAGAAATCATATGATACCGTGGTGACTGTAGTTAAAGAAAATAAATTATCAGACCTGATTAAAAAAACCAGGGCGGGCCGTGGACCGGACACACCGTTGGAGAAAGTAATTTATCAGGTAAACATAAATTCTGTTTTCTCCAACATAGGTGTGTCCGGTCCACGGCGTCATCCTTACTTGTGGGAACCAATACCAAAGCTTTAGGACACGGATGAAGGGAGGGAGCAAATCAGGTCACCTAGATGGAAGGCACCACGGCTTGCAAAACCTTTCTCCCAAAAATAGCCTCAGAAGAAGCAAAAGTATCAAATTTGTAAAATTTAGTAAAAGTGTGCAGTGAAGACCAAGTCGCTGCCTTACATATCTGATCAACAGAAGCCTCGTTCTTGAAGGCCCATGTGGAAGCCACGGCCCTAGTGGAATGAGCTGTGATTCTTTCAGGAGGCTGCCGTCCGGCAGTCTCGTAAGCCAATCTGATGATGCTTTTAAGCCAAAAAGAGAGAGAGGTAGAAGTTGCTTTCTGACCTCTCCTTTTACCAGAATAAACAACAAACAAGGAAGATGTTTGTCTAAAATCCTTTGTAGCATCTAAATAGAATTTTAGAGCACGAACTACATCCAGATTGTGCAACAAACGTTCCTTCTTTGAAACTGGATTCGGACACAAAGAAGGCACGACTATCTCCTGGTTAATGTTTTTGTTAGAAACAACTTTCGGAAGAAAACCAGGTTTAGTACGCAAAACCACCTTATCTGCATGGAACACCAGATAAGGAGGAGAACACTGCAGAGCAGATAACTCTGAAACTCTTCTAGCAGAAGAAATTGCAACCAAAAACAAAACTTTCCAAGATAATAACTTAATATCAACGGAATGTAAGGGTTCAAACGGAACCCCCTGAAGAACTGAAAGAACTAAATTGAGACTCCAAGGAGGAGTCAAAGGTTTGTAAACAGGCTTGATTCTAACCAGAGCCTGAACAAAAGCTTGAACATCTGGCACAGCTGCCAGTTTTTTGTGAAGTAACACAGACAAAGCAGAAATCTGTCCCTTCAAAGAACTTGCAGATAATCCTTTCTCCAAACCTTCTTGAAGAAAGGATAGAATCTTAGGAATTTTTATCTTGTCCCAAGGGAATCCTTTAGATTCACACCAACAGATATATTTTTTCCATATTTTATGGTAGATTTTTCTAGTTACAGGCTTTCTGGCCTGAACAAGAGTATCAATGACAGAATCTGAGAACCCTCGCTTTGATAAAATCAAGCGTTCAATCTCCAAGCAGTCAGTTGGAGTGAGACCAGATTCGGATGTTCGAACGGACCTTGAACAAGAAGGTCCCGTCTCAAAGGTAGCTTCCATGGTGGAGCCGATAACATATTCACCAGGTCTGCATACCAAGTCCTGCGTGGCCACGCAGGAGCTATCAAGATCACCGATGCCCTCTCCTGATTGATCCTGGCTACCAGCCTGGGGATGAGAGGAAACGGTGGGAATACATAAGCTAGTTTGAAGGTCCAAGGTGCTACTAGTGCATCTACTAGAGTCGCCTTGGGATCCCTGGATCTGGACCCGTAGCAAGGAACCTTGAAGTTCTGACGAGAGGCCATCAGATCCATGTCTGGAATGCCCCACAACTGAGTAACTTGGGCAAAGATTTCCGGATGGAGTTCCCACTCCCCCGGATGAAATGTCTGACGACTCAGAAAATCCGCTTCCCAATTTTCCACTCCTGGGATGTGGATTGCAGACAAGTGGCAGGAGTGAGTCTCCGCCCATTGAATGATTTTGGTCACTTCTTCCATCGCCAGGGAACTCCTTGTTCCCCCTTGATGGTTGATATACGTAACAGTCGTCATGTTGTCCGATTGAAACCGTATGAATTTGGCCTTTGCTAGCTGAGGCCAAGCCTTGAGAGCATTGAATATCGCTCTCAGTTCCAGAATATTTATCGGGAGAAGAGATTCTTCCCGAGACCAAAGACCCTGAGCTTTCAGGAGTCCCCAGACCGCGCCCCAGCCCACCAGACTGGCGTCGGTCGTGACAATGACCCACTCTGGTCTGCGGAAGCTCATCCCCTGTGACAGGTTGTCCAGGGACAGCCACCAACGGAGTGAATCTCTGGTCCTCTGATCTACTTGTATCGTCGGAGACAAGTCTGTATAATCCCCATTCCACTGACTGAGCATGCACAGTTGTAATGGTCTCAGATGAATTCGCGCAAAAGGAACTATGTCCATTGCCGCGACCATCAAACCTATTACTTCCATGCACTGCGCTATGGAAGGAAGAGGAACAGAATGAAGAACTTGACAAGAGTTTAGAAGTTTTGATTTTCTGGCCTCTGTCAGAAAAATCCTCATTTCTAAGGAGTCTATTATTGTTCCCAAGAAGGGAACTCTTGTTGACGGAGATAGAGAACTTTTTTCTACGTTCACTTTCCACCCGTGAGATCTGAGAAAGGCCAGGACAATGTCCGTATGAGCCTTTGCTTGTGGAAGGGACGACGCTTGAATCAGAATGTCGTCCAAGTAAGGTACTACTGCAATGCCCCTTGGTCGTAGCACCGCTAGAAGGGACCCCAGTACCTTTGTGAAAATTCTTGGAGCAGTGGCTAATCCGAATAGAAGTGCCACAAACTGGTAATGCTTGTCCAGAAAGGCGAACCTTAGGAACCGATGATGTTCCTTGTGGATAGGAATATGTAGATACGCATCCTTTAAATCCACCGTGGTCATGAATTGACCTTCCTGGATGGAAGGAAGAATTGTTCGAATGGTTTCCATTTTGAACGATGGAACCTTGAGAAACTTGTAAGAATGCCTGTTTTTTTATGTGGTCTGAAGACAATTGAGACCTGTGGAACCTCCCCCTTGGGGGAACCCCCTTGAATTCCAGAAGATAACCTTGGGAGACTATTTCCAGCGCCCAAGGATCCAGAACATCTCTTGCCCAAGCCTGAGCGAAGAGAGAGAGTCTGCCCCCCACCAGATCCGGTCCTGGATCGGGGGCCAACATCTCATGCTGTCTTGGTAGCAGTTGCAGGTTTCTTGGCCTGCTTACCTTTGTTCCAGCCTTGCATTGGCCTCCAGGCTGGCTTGGCAAGTATTACCCTCTTGCTTAGAGGATGTAGTACTTGGGGCTGGTCCGTTTCTGCGAAAGGGACGAAAATTTGGTTTATTTTTAGCCTTGAAAGACCTATCCTGAGGAAGGGCGTGGCCCTTGCCCCCAGTGATATCAGAAATAATCTCTTTCAAGTCAGGGCCAAACAGCGTTTTCCCCTTGAAAGGAATTTTAAGCAATTTGTTCTTGGAAGACGCATCCGCTGACCAAGATTTTAGCCAAAGCACTCTGCGCGCCACAAAAGCAAACCCTGAATTTTTCGCCGCTAATCTAGCCAATTGCAAAGTGGCGTCTAAGGTAAAAGAGTTAGCCAATTTGAGAGCATGAATTCTGTCCAAAATCTCCTCATAAGAAGAATCTTTATTGAGCGCCTTTTCTAGTTCATCGAACCAGAAACACGCTGCTGTAGTGACAGGAACAATGCATGAAATTGGTTGTAGAAGGTAACCTTGCTGAACAAACATCTTTTTAAGCAAACCCTCTAATTTTTTATCCATAGGATCTTTGAAAGCACAACTATCTTCTATGGGGATAGTGGTGCGTTTGTTTAGAGTAGAAACCGCCCCCTCGACCTTGGGGACTGTCTGCCATAAGTCCTTTCTGGGGTCGACCATAGGAAACAATTTCTTAAATATAGGGGGAGGGACGAAAGGTATGCCGGGCCTTTCCCATTCTTTATTTACAATGTCCGCCACCCGCTTGGGTATAGGAAAAGCTTCGGGGGGCCCCGGGACCTCTAGGAACTTGTCCATCTTACATAATTTCTCTGGAATGACCAAATTCTCACAATCATCCAGAGTAGATAACACCTCCTTAAGCAGAGCGCGGAGATGTTCCAATTTAAATTTGAATGTAATCACATCAGGTTCAGCTTGTTGAGAAATTTTCCCTGAATCTGAAATTTCTCCCTCAGACAAAACCTCCCTGGCCCCCTCAGACTGGTGTAGGGGCACTTCAGAACCAATATCATCAGCGTCCTCATGCTCTTCAGTATTTTCTAAAACAGAGCAGTCGCGCTTTCGCTGATAAGTGGGCATTTTGGCTAAAATGTTTTTGATAGAATTATCCATTACAGCCGTTAATTGTTGCATAGTAAGGAGTATTGGCGCACTAGATGTACTAGGGGCCTCCTGTGTGGGCAAGACTGGCGTAGACGAAGGAGGGGATGATGCAGTACCATGCTTACTCCCCTCACTTGAGGAATCATCTTGGGCATCATTTTCTCTAAATTTTGTGTCACATAAATCACATCTATTTAAATGAGAAGGAACCTTGGCTTCCCCACATACAGAACACAGTCTATCTGATAGTTCAGACATGTTAAACAGGCATAAACTTGATAACAAAGTACAAAAAACGTTTTAAAATAAAACCGTTACCGTCACTTTAAATTTTAAATTGAACACACTTTATTACTGCAAATGTGAAAAAGTATGAAGGAATTGTTCAAAATTCACCAAAATTTCACCACAGTGTCTTAAAGCCTTAAAAGTATTGCACACCAAATTTGAAAGCTTTAACTCTTAAAATAACGGAACCGGAGCCGTTTTTATATTTAACCCCTATACAGTCCCTGGTATCTGCTTTGCTGAGACCCAACCAAGCCCAAAGGGGAATACGATACCAAATGACGCCTTCAGAAAGCTTTTTCTATGTATCTGAGCTCCTCACACATGCATCTGCATGTCTTGCTTCCCAAAAACAACTGCGCAATAGAGGCGCGAAAATGAGGCTCTGCCTATGATTAGGGAAAGCCCCTAGAGAAAAAGGTGTCCAATACATTGCCTGCCGGTTATTTTACATAATTCCCAAGAATAAAATAATTCCTCAAAGCTATGAAGTATTAAAAATGCTTATATATCAATCGTTTTAGCCCATAAAATGTCTACCAGTCTTAAAAGCCCTTGTGAAGCCCTTTATTCTTATGTAATAAAAATGGCTTACCGGATCCCATAGGGAAAATGACAGCTTCCAGCATTACCTAGTCTTGTTAGAAATGTGTCATACCTCAAGCAGCAAAAGTCTGCTCACTGTTTCCCCCAACTGAAGTTAATTCCTCTCAACAGTCCTGTGTGGAAACAGCCATCGATTTTAGTAACGGTTGCTAAAATCATTTTCCTCTTACAAACAGAAATCTTCATCTCTTTTCTGTTTCAGAGTAAATAGTACATACCAGCACTATTTTAAAATAACAAACTCTTGATTGAAGAATAAAAACTACATTTAAACACCAAAAAACTCTAAGCCATCTCCGTGGAGATGTTGCCTGTACAACGGCAAAGAGAATGACTGAGGAAGGCGGAGCCTAGGAGGGATCATGTGACCAGCTTTGCTGGGCTCTTTGCCATTTCCTGTTGGGGAAGAGAATATCCCACAAGTAAGGATGACGCCGTGGACCGGACACACCTATGTTGGAGAAAATAAGACGTGACTTTACCCAGTCACATGGTGCCTCATGTAGGACTGCCCCTGCCTTAGCCGCTATTAATTCAGGCGGCTTGGATATTCTGAAGTCCCATGCTGTGGGACCTGGCGAGTGGAAGCTAAACGTCTGGGCTGTGAGCCGAGTTGCCCCGGCACCTGCATACCCGAGCGCCAGAAATAAATGCTGTGAGCGCAACATATGACCTGACCTGATATAACGAAGGTGAATACCCCGGTACAGGAAGGAATAGAAAGTGCGGTGGTTTACGGTGATTTACGGATCAACAAATCCCTTAAAAGCGACAACCTGCTATAAGCAACTGAAGAGGGCGAAGAACCGAAGAAACGGCAGTACAGGTACAGTGCTGAGGGTCATCTATGCCCTATGCTATATAATTACTCATTAAGCTAGTTTGGCCTACGGGCTGACCTGATGCTAGCGTGCTTCACACCTGGCCCAATCCAAGTACTGTCTGATGCAGCCGCCCAGGGTAAGTCCCTGATGCGATCAGGGTGAAGACAGGGCGGTCTTTTCGTGAGGGACAGGTTGCTGTATTATACCCTGGACTGTATACTGTTTGATATAAGTAAGCCCAATACAAAGTGTTGCATAAAGTGTTGCAAGGTGCTGCAAGGGATCTCTTCTACATAGCAAGCTATATAATACACCCTGATATATGTTTACATATGGAAAATAGGCATTAACACGAGCGCCCTCTTATTTTGTTAAGCTCTAAAAACATACAGGGAGTATACTAGCCTCTTGGGAAGCTATCTTTGGCTGGAACTTTATTCATATTTTAAAGCCTATACAGAGTCTACGATCGACTATATATATGAACTGGATACTGAGAGACTATAAGTAACAACAAATTCCTTCTTTGAAGCTCTCTCACTCTCTTACTTATTAGGATAAAGATAAAAGAGGAACAATTTATATAATAGTATTCCTGGACATGTTCATGAATCTTTTTTCTGCTATAAAAGAATATCTTGTTTAAAGTAACTGCTTCTATTAAGTTGAAAATTGTTGGAAAATAATCTTTAATGGTGTCTGCTCTTCTAGAGAAACTCTGAAATACCAGAGATCTGAGTAAATTTTGCCTACTACAGGTTCAATAGTTACTAAATAACAACATATCAAAAAAAAAAATAAAAAAAAAATACCTGATAGTGGGCAGTTATAGATTTGTTAGATGTTGGCTGCTGAGTATTTAAGAACAAATTTGACTCAAAAGGGGGGGGGGGG